>NC_142957.1:7252692-7337692 GCF_046866305.1 Octopus bimaculoides | reverse complement strand
TTTTTTTTCTGTTATTTATTTTTGTGTTTTGTTCTTTGAAAAGGAACCTAACTTCAAGCTACTTTTTACACATCACTTTTTATTCACTGTTTTCTAAACCTGAGGAAAATAAGTAGGGGTGCAAATTTTGGTTCTGCACTCTTCAAAAATTCTAGGGGTTGTTCCCGGGCCCATGCCCACTGCACTCTCGGAGTGGTTGGTGTTAGGAAGGGCATCCAGCTGTAGAAACCTTGCCAAATAAGATTGGAGCCTGGTGCAGCCTCTCGGCTTGCCAGTCCTCAGTCAAACTGTCCAACCTATGCCAGCATGGAAAGCGGACATAAAATGATGATGATACATTTTATTTTATTTGTATGTTAACAAGGCAACCAATAATTTCATGTGGTAGACAAACACCTACACAAAGACACACACACATATATATATAATTATTAGTTACAGAATAAAAGCCTTACATTTGGGTCAACGACTCAACATACAAGTCCCCTCAATAAACGATCATATATAAAGAAATACATTTTAAAGGTTTTTGTCATCAGATATAGTATTTTAGCCGATGGACTATTATAGCATTGTATTTTACTTCATTTTATCTTATTCTATTTTGCTTTATTTGTCTATTTTGAATTTTTAATCACTTAATTTTATTCGAATTGGAAGTATAAAAATATATATATATATATATTGTGTTAAATTTTTCACTCAAATTTGATTTATTTGTATGTTATTAGTAGAAAAAATATATATATATATATATATATAAATTTTTATATTGTGTGTTTTATGTTGTATTTCATTTTTTATATATATTTTCTTATGTATTTGTGGACTTTGATGCATTTCTTTATATATGACCGTTTATTGAGGGGACTGTTGTATGTTGAGTCGTTGACCCAAATGTAATGCTTTTATTCTGTAACTAATAATTTTTTATCCCTGTCTCAATTAACTTGAACACTTCTCTTTGCAGCACTGTAAAAAACTAATTTGTTTCAGCTTGCAAAGACTTATTGGGGCAAGCGAAAGCGAAATCGGGATGGCACCTGTGCCCAGCGTCGCCTTTCTGGCACTTGTGCCCGTGACATGTCTAAGGATTTTCGAGCGAGATCGTTGCCAGTGCCCCTGGACTGGTTCTTGTGTGGGTGGCACATAAAATACACCATTTCGAGCATGGCCGTTGCCAGTACCGCCTGACTGGCCTTCATAGGATTTTTGAGCGAGATTGTTGCCAGTGCCCCTGGACTGGCTCTTGTGCGGGTGGCACATAAAATACACCAATCGTCCAACCCATGCTAGCATGGAAAGCGGACGTTAAACGATGATGATGATGATGATATATATTACATATCTCGCTTTACCCCTCTCGTTCTTCCTCTGTTACTACTATGTATCTCTTTTTTCCCCCTCGTACTTCCTCTCTTTCTCTTTTCCTCTCGTTGCTCACCTATTCTTCTACTTCCTCCCTTTGTTTCTCCCTCTACCACTCTCTCTCTCTTCCCCTTACACCGGCATGGTCACATGCTTCCGGTCAATAATCCTTTTCTTCCTTGGCTATCGCCGAGCAAACACGCGAACTACTTCGTCCCTACTTTCAAGTTCGTGCCTCACAGCGTTCATACACACATAATTTTTCTCGTCTGGCCGTCAAGCCTTTTCTGTTTGTTTTCCTGTCTTGTTTTTTGTCCGCCACTACATTCCTCCATGGCAAGATTTAATTTGTGTGTGCAAATTTAATTTGCGGTCCATGGGAAGAGCCGTTTTAACGATGCGTCCTGCCCAGCTCTTCGAAACGCTGGTAGCTGATGAAGAAGAATGTTCTCTATGTGGCTTGTGTGTTTTCTCGTCTACGTTTTGTTTGCAATGTCCTGTACCCAGATATGCACCTATACATACAGGTGGATGTCGGTATGCACATACCTGTACGTATATATGCATATACTCATTTACTATTTGTTTATATATATATATATATATATATATATATATATAAACACACACACACACACATACATAGACATGATGGGCATCTTTTAAATCCACTCACAAGGCTTCGGTTGGCCTGGGGCTATAATAAAAGACACTTTCCCAAGGTGCCACAAAGTGGAACTGAACATGGAACCATGCAGTTGGGAAGCAACGTTCTTATCACACAGCCACACCTACATACACACACACACGTGTCTGGTGGTGTGAAAAGTGATGCTAATAAGAAAGAGACGATGAGAGAAACAGAACAATACAGAGATGAAGAGGAAGAGAAACAAACACTTACGCCTCAACTGTGTACTTGACTGTCTCTTCATTGTGACTGGCGACCATCACACTGACTTTGCCTCGGTCTCGTTTCTGGATTGTCTGCATCACCTCGTTCAGGACATTGTAGTAGTTCTCTGTGGTGTGTTCGAAACTGTCGCATACCGGGTCATCATAGCCGAGAGTCTTGGCCCGTTCTCGCTCCTGCTCAAAGAAAGGGGAAATAATAAAAAATAATATAGTCATCATCATCGTTTAACGTCCGCGTTCCATGCTAGCATGGGTTGGACGATTTGACTGAGGACTGGTGAAACTGGATGGCTGCACCAGGCTCCAATCTGATTTGGCAGAGTTTCTACAGCTGGATGCCCTTCCTAACGCCAACCGCTCGGAGAGTGTAGTGGGTGCTTTTACGTATCACCTGCACGAAGGTCAGTCAAGCGGTACTGGCAACGGCCATGCTCGAAATGGTGTCTTTTATGTGCCACCTGCACAAGAGCCAGTCCAGGGGCACTGGCAATGATCTCACTCGAAAATCCTACGAAGGCCAGTCAGGCGGTACTGGCAACGGCCAAATAATAATAATCCTTTCTTCTGTAGGCACAAGGCATGAAATTTTGTTTTTGGTGTGTGTGGGGGGTGGGGGTGGGGGACTAGTTGATTACATCAATCCCCAGTGTTTCACTGGTACTTATTTCATCAACCTCGACAGAATTTGAACTCAGAACATAAGGACATGAAATGCCACTAAGCATTTCCGCCCAGCGTGCTAATGATTCTAATAATAACAGTTTCAAATTTTGGGGGTTGCGTTCTATGTCTTGACCCAAGCATAGAACGGGGCCCACCTTTTTGAGCTGGGAAATGAATGGAATGCCTGGTGTGTGTCTTGTTGTGGCTACCCCCTCCTAAAACAAATGGGGAATAGGCCTCTTTTACCCCTCTATTTGTTTCAGTCATTTGACTGTGGCCATGCTGGAGCACCACCTTTAGTCAAACAATTAACCGCAGGACTTATTCTTTGTGAGCCTAGTACTTATTCTATTGGTCTCTTTTGCTGAACTGCTAAGTTATGAGAACATAAACACACCAGCATTGGTTGTCAAGCGATAGAGGGGGACAAACACTAACATATATATATATATATATATATATATATATATATATATATATATATATATGGATATATATATACTTTATCTAAAAGCAGTAGAAATTTAACAAAAACCTGTTACTTAGTTTTACGTTCCCGTTCATCGGACAACGGGAACGTGAAACAGCTTTTTGTTATATTTCTGCTGCTTTTAAGTAAAGCATATTACACTACCTCTAGTATTTGAGTACTATTTTTTCCACCTTGTTTCACATTTATGTGCTTACTCCGGTATATGCATATATACAACGAGCTTCTTTCACTTTCCATTGACCACATCCACTCACAAGGCTTTGGTCGGCCCGAGGTTATAGCAGAAGACACTTGCCCAAGGTGCCACGCAGCGGGCACAAGGCCAACAGTTTTAGGCAAATGGATAATTTGCCATCATCAAACCCCCCAAGTACTTGAGTAATACATATTTTATCAGGCGTGAAAGGATGAAAGGCAAAGTCAACATTGGTGGCATTTGAACTCAGAATGTAAAACCAGAAATACTCGTAAGCATTTTGTCTGGCACTGTAACAATTCTGCCAGCTTACTGTCTTTGGGGAAACAATAATAGTTGATAATAGTTCTTCATACAGTAGGTACAAGGCCTGAAATTTTGGGGAAAGGTAGGCGATTGCATAGAATCTATGTTCTCAGCTGCTACTTATTCCATCAGGCGCAGGCATGGCTGTGTGGTAAGAGGCCTGCTTATTAACCACATGGTTCAGGGTTCAGTCCCACTACGTGACACCTTGGACAAGTGTCTTCAACTACAGCCTCGGGCTGACCAAAGCCTTGTGAGTGGATTTGGCAGACAGAAACTGAAAGAAGCCCGTCATATATATATATATATATATATATATATATATATATATATATATATATATATATATCATCATCATCATCGTTTAACGTCCGCTTTCCATGCTAGCATGGGTTGGACGATTTGACTGAGGACTGGTGAAACCGGATGGCAACACCAGGCTCCAATCTAAATTTGGCAGAGTTTGTACAGCTGGATGCCCTTCCTAACGCCAACCACTCAGAGAGTGTAGTGGGCGCTTTTACGTGTCACCCGCACGAAAACGGCCACGCTCGAAATGGTGTCTTTTATGTGCCACCCGCACAAGCCAGTCCAGGGGCACTGGCAACGATCTCGCTCGAAAATCCTACGGGAGCCAGTCAGGCGGTACTGGCAACGGCCACGCTCAAAATGGTGCATCTCATGTGCCACCCGCACAAGAACCAGTCCAGGGGCACTGGCAACGATCTTACTTGGCTTGCCGGGTCTTCTCACGCACAGCACATTTCCAAAGGTCTCGGTCAGTAGTCATATATATATATATATATATATATATATATATATATATATATATATATACAGTGGGGGGAAATAAATATTCGTACATGTCAAAACTATATATATTATATATATGTGTGTGTTTGTCCCCCCAACATCACTTGACCACCGATGCTGGTGTGTTTACATCCCCGTAACTTAGCAGTTCAGCAAAAAGAGACCGATAGAATAAGTACTAGGCTTGCAAAGAATAAGTCCTGGGGTCGATTAGCTCGACTAAAGGCGGTGCTCCAGCATGGCTGCAGTCAAATGACTGAAACAAGTAAAAGAGTATCACCAAGATCAAAATGGACACAGGATAACAAGGTTCTTCAACTCCTTATGAAGATGGGATGGTCATGTCTGGCATGCCTTTGATCATTGTTAGTCTGGGACTACATAACAACACCACCACCACCATCACAACACCACTTCCATTGCCATCAATAAAAAGCGCCACCTGGTTAATATCATCACCTCTGATAGTCACAGCTAGAGAGTTTTTGGTCAGAATAAATCTAAGACTACAAACAACAAGATTACTGTCCATTCCAAAATTTCTATCGCAACATCAAATGGCAGACGCTCACCTGTTCCATATAAGCCCCACGGACTAGTTTAGCTCCGAAGTAAAAATCTTCTTTGCGGCTTAAATCGAGATCAATAATGATGTTGTTTAGAGTAGCCTGAAGAAGAAGAAGAAGAAGAAGAAAATGCATTCGATATAATTAAATTAATGTTAATTAGATATCAGAATTATTATCAATATAAGTCAATATTTACATCAAGTCAACATTCCTTTGTGTTTTGTTTTTATTTTTACGTTTCCAATTTATTCTTTCACCCCGGCCACGATCTGGCATACACAGGTGCTTACAATTATCAAGTATTACCTCTAACATTTACTTTATATATATATATATATATATATATATATATATCATCATCATCATCATCATCGTTTAACGTCCGCTTTCCATGCTAGCATGGGTTGGACGATTTGGCTGAGGACTGGTGAAACCGGATGGCAACACCAGGCTCCAGTCTGATTTGGCAGAGTTTCTACAGCTGAATGCCCTTCCTAACGCCAACCACTCAGAGAGTGTAGTGGGTACTTTTACATGTCACCCGCACGAAGGCCAGTCAGGCGGTACTGGCAACGGCCATGCTCAAAATGGTGTATTTTATGTACCACCCGCACAAGAGCCAGTCCAGGGGCACTGGCAACGATCTCGCTCGAAAATCCTACAAAGGCCAGTCAGGCGGTACTGGCGACAGCCACGCTCAAAACGGTGTATTTCATGTGCCACCCACACAAGAGCCAGTCCAGGGGCACTGGCATATATATATATATATATATATATATATATATACACATATATCTCTGACCAACATGAAGAAGCCCACAGAATCACCAATCACTATGTCCACCCAACATTACATAGCAAAAAAGCAAAAAAAAAACAAAAACCATAACAACACAACTTACCTTTAAGTAACACTGGTATGTGTTAAATATGACGGCTCGGTCCTTGTTAAACTTCCTCATAATCTCCATGGCTAGACGACTGATGGCTGGCTGGAAGTATGTCTGTTCAGCGTCTATCATTACGCGCACCCCTTGCTGTTTGGCATACTAAAGAGACAAAATGAGAGAGCGTTCATTCATAGCATGAAAGCATTTACTAAGCATGTTGTTCTTACATTATTTACATTTGACGGATATTTGTCTTCATCTTGTTTGTTGTTAGCACAACGTTTCGGCTGATATACCCTCCAGCCTTCATCAGGTGTGTTACTCTTTTACTTATTTCAGTCATTTGACTGCGGCCATGCTGGAGCACCGCCTTTAGTCGAGCAAATCGACCCCCAGGACTTATTCTTTGTAAGTCTACTACTTATTCTATCGGTCTCTCCTTTGCCGAACCGCTAAGTTACGGGGACGTTAACACACGAGCATCGGTTGTCAAGCGATGTTGGGGAGACAAACGCAGACACACAAACATATATACATATATATATATATAGGTATATATATATATATATATATATATATATATATATATATATATATAAGAATTTAAGGACTAGAGAAAACGCATGTTATAATTGCATACTTTATTCCTACATATGTTTCAAAGGATTACAACCTGTGTGATCCATAGGGATCTTTGATATTAAAGTTGTAACCTTCTCATCAGGGAAAGCATGGGAATCATCTTAAACGTAAGACATTATGACCGATTATGAAAACAATAGATGGATAAGGTTATGATAAGTCATAACCTTATATATATATATATATATATATATACACACATATATATATATATATACATATATATATATATATATACAAAAGTCTACTTTCAATTTCCATCTATCAAATCCACTCACAAGGCTTTGGTCAGCCTGAGGCTATAGTAGAAGACACTTGCCCAAGGTGCCACGCAGTGGGACTGAACCCGGAGCCATGTGGTTGGTAAGCAAGCTACCTACCACACAGCCACTCCTGGGTTCTCATTCCTAAGGTATTTTTCGATGTTGTTATTATTATTATTATTATTATTATTATTATTATTATTATTGTTCAGGTCACTGCTTGGAATCGAACTCGGAATCTTGGGGTAAGTAGCCCGCACTCTTAACCACCAGGCCATATGCCCGTCGGCATAATGTACATAATTCCTCATCTCTTAAAAATAGAAATGTACGTTGTTCTTGTTGTTTTTGCCACAACAGATGTTTTGTTAATTAAACAGGGGCGAATCGTTAGTACTCCCATCAAAGTGCTTAGAACAAAACTCACAGTAAGATAGAAAATAATGTGTATTTTTGTATACTTCCGTTACATTTCAGCATCATCATCATCGTTTAACGTCCGCTTTCCATGCTAGCATGGGTTGGACGATTTGACTGAGGTCTGGTGAAACCGGATGGCTACACCATCTGATTTGGCAGTGTTTCTACAGCTGGATGCTCTTCCTAACGCCAACCACTCTGAGAGAGTAGTGGGTGCTTTTACGTGCCACCTGCACGAAGGCCAGTCAGGCGGTCCAGTGACAAGGCTGACCCTTTGAGTTACAGGCACAACAGAAACAGGAAGTAAGAGTGAGAGAAAGTTGTGGTAAAAGAGTACAGCAGGGTTAGCCACCATCCCCTGTCGGAGCCTTGTGGAGCTTTAGGTGTTTTCGCTCAATAAACAATCACAATGCCTGGTCTGGGAATCGAAACCACGATCCTATGACCGCGAGTCCGCTGCCCTAACCACTGGGCCATTGCGCCTCCACATCTAGGTATATTTCTCTGATATTCAAATGAGGTTTGCTAGTTTTTCACCCAATATCTCGCTTATTTCTATTTGAAATGTTATTTTGATCATTCCAGCGTGTTTCTAAGGCTGTTTTATACTAGAAATCAAAGTTTCATAAAAAAAATTCCAGTTAATAGAATTATGGGAGGTAATGGGTTAAATTGCAAAATCTTTGATCAGATCCTCACAATGGCTCTACGAACACATCGATATTACATTTCTGATCATATAAACCACATGGAATATTATTTCAGCAAGTTCAAATTCAAATCCAAGACCAGGGCCGCATTAAGACCTGATGAAGCCCTTAGCATTTAATAGAATTTTGGTACCCCCTTATATATATATAATTCAAAATATAAACAATAATTAATAAACCATAAAATATATATTTGTTTTTCAGAATGAAACAAAACTAAACAAGAAGATGGAAAATAATGTTTATTCTTGTATACTTCCAATCCATTTATATTTGAAAAGTTTTCTCCTATTTTGTTTAATTGTAAAATCTTTGATCAGATCCCCACGTGTGTATGTTGTGTGTGTGTGTGTGCATGCGTGTGTGTGTGTGTGTGTGTGTGTGTGTGTGTGTGTGTGTGTCTTCCCACCACTGCTTGACAGCAAGTGTTGGTTTGTTTACTCTTCCGTAATGCAGCATTTCGGCAAAAAGTTCCCGATAGGATGTGTGTAAAGCTTTAAAGAAAATTTTTTAAAAGTCCTGGGATCAAGTTATACGACTTAACCCTTGAAGGAGGTGCTGCAGCATGGCCACAGTTTGATAACGCAAACAAGTGTAGGATAAACGATTAAAAGGAAGACTGTGCAAAATATTATTCCAGTAACGTTTGCAGACAACATGATGCAACTTTGCTTTGTAAACTTTCAAAAAACATACACCCCCAGGACATGCTGTGGAGTGTTTTCAGGACTTTGGGATTAATGGGCAGCTTCTGGTTGCCATGAAGTCCCTACACAAATGCCCAGATGGTGCTAAGTCAAAGGCTTTCAACATGGGTGTTAGACTCAGCAGGAATATATATCATTACCTCTCTTCTTCATAGCTTTCATAACTGGATTAACATGTGCAGCAGTTGTGGAAATGGTATCACAATGATCGGGTTGGTTAGCTGATATTTGAAGACAACATGGTGCTACTTGGTTCATCAGAAGATAATCTCCAGCATTCATTGAATGGGTTAGCTGATATCTGACATGGAGCTTATGTGGCTCTTCGGAAAATGATGATCTCCAGCATTCATTGAATGGCTTAGCTGATATTTGCAGACGACATGGAATTTCTGTCATGAGTGTTGAATAATGACCGAAAGAGCAGGATCGAGAATACAATCAGCCGAAATGGTTTTCCTCCGAAGGGTGTCTGCAGGGAAGTTATTCCACAGGGTGTGTGTAGCTCGGTGATCAGGGAGTCGCTACATGCCGTGCATCTACCACTCCGTATTGAGAAGTCACTTGTGCGGTAGTACGGACATGTAATTAAAATGTTGCAAGAAAGGGTCGTAAGACGGATTCTTCAAGCCGAGCCAACTGACAGGAGACCAAGGGGTAGACCAAAAACAAGAAGGACCCTGTGGAGAAGGTGCTTGAGGACTCTACCCCCTCTGCAGATAGGAGACCAAGGGGTAGGCCAAGAATGAAATGGTTGGATAATATCCATAGCCTGTGTTGGTCATGCTTGGGAATCCATCTACAAGGTCTAATGACAGTTGCTTCTGATAGGACCCTATGGCGGAGGTACTTGAGGACTCTGCCCCAACAACAAGTTGTAGACCTAGGGTAGACCAAGAAAGAGAGAGTTGGATAATATTGCGCATTATTGAACCATGGACAGAATCTCGCATCTTAGCTGTTGTTCTGCCTCACCATGCCATTAACCCACTGGTTTACTGGGTCTCCCACTTCTAGGTTCTGTAAAAAATGAGATATTTAAATCTAACACAACATCAGATCATTATTGAGAACAGATTTAAATAAATATCCCATTTTTAAGCTTGTTCTTGTTGCTGCAGAGACGACCCTCTGAATAAAGGTATTTATAATTAGTTCAATAGCATTGCAAGATGATAGAGGTTTCAATCTCCACTTATTGAAGTTTTTTTTAAACCATTGTTAAATAAAAAAAAAAATAAATAAAAATAAAAAGAATTTACATGAAAAATCTTACACTCTATGTCTTTACTTACATTGGGTGCCCTGTTAATTTCTGTGGAAAATAAGATAATTGAATCTACCACAGCATCAAATCAATGATAAAAATATTCAAATATCTCATTTTTAAGTTGTTTTTCAGGTGTAGGTTTGATGGCCTAATAGCTAAAGGTGTTAGTAATTTTAATTAATAACCTTGTATGAAGGTAGAGGTTTTAATCTCTATGTAGGAAATATATATTTTTGTATAAACGAAAAGAAAAAAAATAATAAAAAGACTCTAACCTTCTTCCCTATCCTAACCCGGACAATTCAGAATGTCCCCCTCACCCAGTTCATCTTCTCTCACCTTTACCTACTAGTCTACGGGGTCGCCCACAATAATTGCTGTCAAAAATGAGATACTTAAATCTAAAATAGTGTCCAATAAATAATAAAAATAGATTTAAATATCTCTAAATTTTAACATTGAAATTGTTGGTAAAAGTCACTTTGTCTGTTAAATGGTGGTTTAGGTTTCAATTCCTACCCAGTTTAAAATTATCTTTTTTTTATTAATTTAAGTTGTATTATGATTAATAGACAAGTGTCTAGAGTTGGTCACAACTGGAGTGTCTTTAATTATAATTGGTCTGGTGGACTAGAACTGATCTGGAGTAAACAATGAAACATAGTGTGTGTGTTTGTGTGTTTATGCGCCAATAAGGGTCTCCAAAGCAGTCTTGAAATAGCAGCCAAATCTCCCTCAATGAAGAGATGTGTAATGAGCAAGGGGTCCCAAAACCGTCTTCAAATAGCAACTAAATTTCCCTCAACAAAGTGTGTGTGTATGTGTTACCAAATCTGACTCATAGGTTTCCCTTAATTACAAAAAATTGAAATAACTTTAAATATCTTAATTTTCATGTTAATATTGTTGCTGCTTTGGTGGCCTCATAGGTAGAGGTGTTTAGAAGTAGTAACATGGCACAGAGGTGGAGGTTTCAAATCTGTGCCAGGTATTATAGGGGGGGGGTGTCTTATTTTTCATTTTTTCCCTAGAGATAAAAAAAAAAGTGAAAAATTTTCGTAAGACCCCTTAGTGCAGGCCCTGGGTGATATTGAACCCTGCCCAGGATGTTATTGGTTTCTGCATATGCCTTTACCCACAAGACCACCGAGACACCAACAGAAATGTAATTAAAAAATGACATATTTAAACCTATCTTGGCTGAAGATCAATATAAAGGGTTGCCAATTTACATTAAAAAAAAAAAAAAATAATAATTTAAAACTGGGTAGGAATTGAAACCTAGACCACCATGTAACAGACAAAGTGACTGTTACCAACAATTTTAATCTAAATTTTCCTTGACACTAAAAAACCTGTTTTTAAAAATATTTTTTAAAAATTTCGACTTTAGAAAAACTATTGGTGATTTCAGGCTTATTTCTAGCACTATTTATGAACTTTGTAACATTTTCGTTATTTCATGCCGCTTATTAGCCAAAATCCCAAAATTTTGACTTCAAAAGACTATTGGTGATTTCAGGCTTATTTGTAGCACAATTTATGAACTTTGTGTCTTTGTGTCTCTCTGTATATAAAGATATATATATATATATATATATATATATATATATATATAAATGTATAATATATAAATACACACACACACACACATGTATATATATATATTTTGGGACTATCACATTTTGAGTTTTTATTAAACTATAAATTTAAACTAGATCTAAATAAACAACCCCTGTTTAAAATATTCTGGCACAAGTCGGGAAGAAATTTAACATCCCAAAGAAACTTAATTTTGGTAGAAATTATGTTTTTTTTACTTTTTTTAAAAATAAAATGTCGAGATCCGATGTGGAAAAATTGGTCCAATTGGTTCAAAGCCAGCCCTGTCTATATATATACATATATATATATATTTTTTGGGAATGTCACATTAAGTTGATTGTATGCAACTACTTTATATATATAAATATACAAATTAATTATCAATTATCAATATAGGGCGTCGTTTAAAAAAGATTTTCGCTGCTCTTTCTAGCAAATTAAAACAATAACACACACATTAAACAAAGCTGTCGCTGAGGTATAAAGGGAAATAACCCTACATTTGAGAGTTATCTCCCTTTATACCTCAGCGACAGCTTTGTTCAATGTGTATGTTATTGTTTTAATTTGCTAGAAAGAGCAGCGAAAATCTTTTTTAAACGACGCTCTATATTGATAATTTATGATTGATATATATATTTATAGATATAAAGTAGTTGTATATAGTCAACTTAATGTGACAGTCCCAAAAAATATATATATATATGTATATATATAGACAGGGCTGGCTTTGAACCAATTGGACCAATTTTTCCACATCGGATCTCGACATTTTATTTTTAAAAAAGTTAAAAAAACATACTTTCTACCGAAATTAAGTTTCTTTGGGATGTTAAATTTCTTCCCGACTTTTGCCAGAATATTTTAAACAGGGGTTGTTTATTTAGATCTAGTTTAAATTTATAGTTTAATAAAAACTCAACTCGATTTTGGTGAGAAATAATGTTTTTCCTTAGATTATATCGAAAATGTGGTGTAAAACATTTTCTCTCCCTTTTAAATAAATTGAAAGAGAGAGAGAAAGAGATTTCATGCCGCTTATTAGCCAAAATCCCCAAATTTTTACTTCAAAAAACTATTGGTGATTTCAGGCTTATTTCTGAACTTTGTGTCTCTGTGTCTCTCTGTATATAAAGATATATATATATAAATAAATGTATAATATATAAATACACACACACACACACACACATACATATGTAAATTATATATATATAAATAATATATATAAGTATATATATATATAATATATAATATATATATATATATATATATATACATACGTATATATATATATCTTTATATACAGAGAGACAGAGAGAGAGAGAGAGTGAGAAAGAGAGAAAGAAAGATATTAGTCTTAAAACAACTCCGAGGGTTAACTTGTTTGATTAAAATCCATTCAAGGCGTTGCTCCGGCATGGCCGCAGTCAAATGACTGAAACAAGTAAAAGATTAGAAGAATAACAGGCCGCAGTCAAATGACTGAAACAAGTAAAAGATTAGAAGAATAACATAATATATAATATATATATTATGTTATTCTTCTAATCTTTTACTTGTTTCAGTCATTTGACTGCGGCCATGCCGGAGCAACGCCTTGAATGGATTTTAATCAAACAAGTTAACCCTCGGAGTTGTTTTAAGACTAATATCATTCTTTCTCTTTCTTTCTCTCTTTCTCACTCTCTCTCTCTCTCTGTCTCTCTGTATATAAAGATATATATATATACGTATGTATATATATATATATATATATTATATATTATATATATATATACTTATATATATTATTTATATATATATAATTTACATATGTATGTGTGTGTGTGTGTGTGTGTGTATTTATATATTATACATTTATTTATATATATATATCTTTATATACAGAGAGACACAGAGACACAAAGTTCACAAAGTTCACAAAGTTCAGAAATAAGCCTGAAATCACCAATAGTTTTTTGAAGTAAAAATTTGGGGATTTTGGCTAATAAGCGGCATGAAATCTCTTTCTCTCTCTCTTTCAATTTATTTAAAAGGGAGAGAAAATGTTTTACACCACATTTTCGATATAATCTAAGGAAAAACACTATTTCTCACCAAAATCGAGTTGAGTTTTTATTAAACTATAAATTTAAACTAGATCTAAATAAACAACCCCTGTTTAAAATATTCTGGCAAAAGTCGGGAAGAAATTTAACATCCCAAAGAAACTTAATTTCGGTAGAAAGTATGTTTTTTTAACTTTTTAAAAAATAAAATGTCGAGATCCGATGTGGAAAAATTGGTCCAATTGGTTCAAAGCCAGCCCTGTCTATATATATACATATATATATATATTTTTTGGGACTGTCACATTAAGTTGACTATATACAACTACTTTATATCTATAAATATATATATCAATCATAAATTATCAATATAGAGCGTCGTTTAAAAAAGATTTTCGCTGCTCTTTCTAGCAAATTAAAACAATAACATACACATTGAACAAAGCTGTCGCTGAGGTATAAAGGGAGATAACTCTCAAATGTAGGGTTATTTCCCTTTATACCTCAGCGACAGCTTTGTTTAATGTGTGTGTTATTGTTTTAATTTGCTAGAAAGAGCAGCGAAAATCTTTTTTAAACGACGCCCTATATTGATAATTTATGATTGATATATATATTTATAGATATAAAGTAGTTGTATATAGTCAACTTAATGTGACAGTCCCAAAAAATATATATATATATGTATATATATAGACAGGGCTGGCTTTGAACCAATTGGACCAATTTTTCCACATCGGATCTCGACATTTTATTTTTAAAAAAGTTAAAAAAACATACCTTCTACCGAAATTAAGTTTCTTTGGGATGTTAAATTTCTTCCCGACTTTTGCCAGAATATTTTAAACAGGGGTTGTTTATTTAGATCTAGTTTAAATGTATAGTTTAATAAAAACTCAACTCGATTTTGGTGAGAAATAATGTTTTTCCTTAGATTATATCGAAAATGTGGTGTAAAACATTTTCTCTCCCTTTTAAATAAATTGAAAGAGAGAGAGAAAGAGATTTCATGCCGCTTATTAGCCAAAATCCCCAAATTTTTACTTCAAAAAACTATTGGTGATTTCAGGCTTATTTCTGAACTTTGTGAACTTTGTGTCTCTGTGTCTCTCTGTATATAAAGATATATATATATAAATAAATGTATAATATATAAATACACACACACACACACACACACATACATATGTAAATTATATATATATAAATAATATATATAAGTATATATATATATAATATATATATATATATATATATATATACATACGTATATATATATATCTTTATATACAGAGAGACAGAGAGAGAGAGAGAGTGAGAAAGAGAGAAAGAAAGATATTAGTCTTAAAACAACTCCGAGGGTTAACTTGTTTGATTAAAATCCATTCAAGGCGTTGCTCCGGCATGGCCGCAGTCAAATGACTGAAACAAGTAAAAGATTAGAAGAATAACAGGCCGCAGTCAAATGACTGAAACAAGTAAAAGATTAGAAGAATAACATAATATATATATTATGTTATTCTTCTAATCTTTTACTTGTTTCAGTCATTTGACTGCGTATATATTATGTTATTCTTCTAATCTTTTACTTGTTTCAGTCATTTGACTGCGGCCATGCCGGAGCAACGCCTTGAATGGATTTTAATCAAACAAGTTAACCCTCGGAGTTGTTTTAAGACTAATATCATTCTTTCTCTTTCTTTCTCTCTTTCTCACTCTCTCTCTCTCTCTCTGTCTCTCTGTATATAAAGATATATATATATACGTATGTATATATATATATATATATATTATATATTATATATATATATACTTATATATATTATTTATATATATATAATTTACATATGTATGTGTGTGTGTGTGTATTTATATATTATACATTTATTTATATATATATATCTTTAAGCTGTTAGATCAGGTTATGAAAGTTACAGAGAGGGTCATAGCCCAACTAATTAGGGAGCGAATCAATTTAGATGAGATGCAGTTTGGGTTCGTGCCAGGTAAAAGCACTACTGATGCCTTATTTCTAGTGAGACAGTTGCAAGAGAAATACCTAGCTAAGGATAAACCTCTGTACCTGGCTTTCGTTGACATGGAGAAAGCCTTTGACAGGGTCCCCCGATCCCTTATCTGGTGGTCAATGAGGAAACTTGGGATAGAAGAATGGTTAGTGAGAGCTGTGCGAGCCATGTACAGAGATGCTGCCAGTAAGGTGAGGGTTGGAAATGAGTACTGCAATGAATTCCGGGTAGAGGTAGGGGTCCACCAAGGTTCCGTCCTCAGCCCCCTATTATTTACCATAGTCCTCCAGGCAATCACAGAGGAGTTCAAGACAGGTTGCCCCTGGGAGCTCCTCTATGCTGATGACCTTGCCCTAATTGCGGAGTCACTATCAGAACTAGAGGAGAAGTTTCAGGTGTGGAAGCAAGGTCTAGAATTGAAGGGCCTTAGAGTCAACCTAGCTAAAACCAAAATCCTAATAAGTAGGAAGGTAGATAAAACACAAACCCCTTCAGGTAGATGGCCCTGCTCAGTATGTAGAAAAGGAGTAGGTAGTAACTCTATAAGATGTACCCGGTGCAAGCTATGGACACATAAGAGGTGCAGCAACATCAAAGGCAGGTTAACTAGCAAGTTAGTTTTTGTTTGTGGCAGATGTTCAGGTGCAATAAAGACTGCAAACAAACAGGAAACAACTTCTATCTCATTCCAGGGTGAAAAACTAGAGGTAGTCGATAGCTTCCGCTATCTGGGCGACCAAGTTAGTAGTGGGGGTGGGTGCGCTGAAAGTGTAGCTGCTAGAATAAGAATAGCCTGGGCAAAGTTTAGAGAGCTCTTACCCCTGCTGGCGACAAAGGGACTCTCACTCAGAGTAAAAGGCAGACTGTATGACGCATGCGTACGAACAACCATGCTACATGGCAGTGAAACATGGGCTGTAACTGCTGAGGACATACGTAAGCTCGCAAGGAATGAAGCCAGTATGCTCCGTTGGATGTGTAATGTCAATGTGAATACCCGTCAGAGTGTAAGTATCTTGAGAGAAAAGCTGAACATTAGAAGCATCAGTTGTGGCGTGCAAGAGAGACGATTGCGCTGGTATGGACATGTGGTGAGAATGGAGGAGGATAGCTGCGTGAAAAAGTGCCACACCCTAACAGTTGAGGGAACCCGTGGAAGAGGTAGGCCCAGGAAGACCTGGGCTGAGGTGGTGAGGCAAGACCTTCGTACATTGGGCCTCACCGAGGCGATGACTACGGACCGAGACCTTTGGAAATGTGCTGTGCGTGAGAAGACCCGGCAAGCCAAGTAAGATCGTTGCCAGTGCCCCTGGACTGGTTCTTGTGCGGTTGGCACATGAGATGCACCATTTTGAGCGTGGCCGTTGCCAGTACCGCCTGACTGGCTCCTGTAGGATTTTCGAGCGAGATCGTTGCCAGTGCCCCTGGACTGGCTTGTGCGGGTGGCACATAAAAGACACCATTTCGAGCGTGGCCGTTTTCGTGCGGGTGACACGTAAAAGCACCCACTACACTCTCTGAGTGGTTGGCGTTAGGAAGGGCATCCAGCTGTAGAAACTCTGCCAAATCAGACTGGAGCCTGGTGTTGCCATCCGGTTTCACCAGTCCTCAGTCAAATCGTCCAACCCATGCTAGCATGGAAAGCGGACGTTAAACGATGATGATGATGATGATGAGACACAGAGACACAAAGTTCAGAAATAAGCCTGAAATCACCAATAGTTTTTTGAAGTAAAAATTTGGGGATTTTGGCTAATAAGCGGCATGAAATCTCTTTCTCTCTCTCTTTCAATTTATTTAAAAGGGAGAGAAAATGTTTTACACCACATTTTCGATATAATCTAAGGAAAAACATTATTTCTCACCAAAATCGAGTTGAGTTTTTATTAAACTATAAATTTAAACTAGATCTAAATAAACAACCCCTGTTTAAAATATTCTGGCAAAAGTCGGGAAGAAATTTAACATCCCAAAGAAACTTAATTTCGGTAGAAAGTATGTTTTTTTAACTTTTTTAAAAATAAAATGTCGAGATCCGATGTGGAAAAATTGGTCCAATTGGTTCAAAGCCAGCCCTGTCTATATATATACATATATATATATATTTTTTGGGACTGTCACATTAAGTTGACTATATACAACTACTTTATATCTATAAATATATATATCAATCATAAATTATCAATATAGAGCGTCGTTTAAAAAAGATTTTCGCTGCTCTTTCTAGCAAATTAAAACAATAACATACACATTGAACAAAGCTGTCGCTGAGGTATAAAGGGAGATAACTCTCAAATGTAGGGTTATTTCCCTTTATACCTCAGCGACAGCTTTGTTTAATGTGTGTGTTATTGTTTTAATTTGCTAGAAAGAGCAGCGAAAATCTTTTTTAAACGACGCCCTATATTGATAATTGATAATTAATTTGTATATTTATATATATAAAGTAGTTGTATACATTCAACTTAATGTGACATTCCCAAAAAATATATATATATATGTATATATATAGACAGGGCTGGCTTTGAACCAATTGGACCAATTTTTCCACATCGGATCTCGACATTTTATTTTTAAAAAAGTTAAAAAAACATACTTTCTACCGAAATTAAGTTTCTTTGGGATGTTAAATTTCTTCCCGACTTTTGCCAGAATATTTTAAACAGGGGTTGTTTATTTAGATCTAGTTTAAATTTATAGTTTAATAAAAACTCAACTCGATTTTGGTGAGAAATAATGTTTTTCCTTAGATTATATCGAAAATGTGGTGTAAAACATTTTCTCTCCCTTTTAAATAAATTGAAAGAGAGAGAGAAAGAGATTTCATGCCGCTTATTAGCCAAAATCCCCAAATTTTTACTTCAAAAAACTATTGGTGATTTCAGGCTTATTTCTGAACTTTGTGAACTTTGTGAACTTTGTGTCTCTGTGTCTCTCTGTATATAAAGATATATATATATAAATAAATGTATAATATATAAATACACACACACACACACACACACATACATATGTAAATTATATATATATAAATAATATATATAAGTATATATATATATAATATATAATATATATATATATATATATACATACGTATATATATATATCTTTATATACAGAGAGACAGAGAGAGAGAGAGAGTGAGAAAGAGAGAAAGAAAGAGAAAGAATGATATTAGTCTTAAAACAACTCCGAGGGTTAACTTGTTTGATTAAAATCCATTCAAGGCGTTGCTCCGGCATGGCCGCAGTCAAATGACTGAAACAAGTAAAAGATTAGAAGAATAACATAATATATATATTATATATATATTATATATTATATTATATATTATATTATATATTATATATATATTATAATATATATATTATATATTATGTTATTCTTCTAATCTTTTACTTGTTTCAGTCATTTGACTGCGGCCATGCCGGAGCAACGCCTTGAATGGATTTTAATCAAACAAGTTAACCCTCGGAGTTGTTTTAAGACTAATATCATTCTTTCTCTTTCTTTCTCTCTTTCTCACTCTCTCTCTCTCTCTGTCTCTCTGTATATAAAGATATATATATATATACGTATGTATATATATATATATATATATATTATATATTATATATATATATACTTATATATATTATTTATATATATATAATTTACATATGTATGTGTGTGTGTGTGTGTATTTATATATTATACATTTATTTATATATATATATCTTTATATACAGAGAGACACAGAGACACAAAGTTCACAAAGTTCAGAAATAAGCCTGAAATCACCAATAGTTTTTTGAAGTAAAAATTTGGGGATTTTGGCTAATAAGCGGCATGAAATCTCTTTCTCTCTCTCTTTCAATTTATTTAAAAGGGAGAGAAAATGTTTTACACCACATTTTCGATATAATCTAAGGAAAAACATTATTTCTCACCAAAATCGAGTTGAGTTTTTATTAAACTATAAATTTAAACTAGATCTAAATAAACAACCCCTGTTTAAAATATTCTGGCAAAAGTCGGGAAGAAATTTAACATCCCAAAGAAACTTAATTTCGGTAGAAAGTATGTTTTTTTAACTTTTTAAAAAATAAAATGTCGAGATCCGATGTGGAAAAATTGGTCCAATTGGTTCAAAGCCAGCCCTGTCTATATATATACATATATATATATATTTTTTGGGACTGTCACATTAAGTTGACTATATACAACTACTTTATATCTATAAATATATATATCAATCATAAATTATCAATATAGAGCGTCGTTTAAAAAAGATTTTCGCTGCTCTTTCTAGCAAATTAAAACAATAACATACACATTGAACAAAGCTGTCGCTGAGGTATAAAGGGAGATAACTCTCAAATGTAGGGTTATTTCCCTTTATACCTCAGCGACAGCTTTGTTTAATGTGTGTGTTATTGTTTTAATTTGCTAGAAAGAGCAGCGAAAATCTTTTTTAAACGACGCCCTATATTGATAATTGATAATTAATTTGTATATTTATATATATAAAGTAGTTGTATACATTCAACTTAATGTGACATTCCCCAAAAATATATATATATATGTATAGATATAGACAGGGCAGGCCTTGAACCAATTGGACCGATTTTTCCACATCAGACCTCGACATTTTATTTTAAAAAAAGTTTAAAAAACATACTTTCTACCGAAATTAAGTTTCTTTGGGATGTTAAATTTCTCCCCGACTTTTGCCAGAATATTTTTAACAGGGGTTGTTTATTTAGATCTAGTTTAAATTTATAGTTTAATAAAAACTCAAAATGTGACAGTCCCAAAATGTTACAAAGCTTATAAATTGTGCTAGAAATAAGCCTCAAATCACCAATAGTCTTTTGAAGTCAAAATTTTTGGATTTTGGCTAATAAGCGGCATGGAATCTCTTTCTCTCTCTCTTTCTTTCACTCTCTCTCTCTCTCTGTCTCTGTGTATATAAAGATATATATATATATATATATAATATATAAATGTTTCGTATGTGTATTTTGTGTGCAAGATTCTTGATGTGGATACGTGTGTTGAAAGAAATACAATTAAACCTTGGGAGAGGCATTATGCCGGTAATAAACACACGCACTGGTTCAGTCCTTTATTAATTTATATAGTTTTTTTTATGTTGTCAAAGACACAAATGGAACACAACCTAGATACCGTAACAAACAGTGGAATAGACTACAAAGGATTAGTGACAAAACAAACAAAAAGACCACGTGGTACCATACCGACAAGTTCCAGGGAGTAATGTTTGTGGACGCCACGCCACACGGAGAACTGGCCCGCAGATTTCGAAAAATCCTCAAAAGTACCAAGTTGAGGATAAATGTTATAGAAAAACCAGGGAGATCCATTAGATCAATAATATGTAAAACATATCCCTTCAGAAGAACAAGGTGTGTTGAGGAGAGTTGCATTGTGTGCAAAAATAGTCCTGGTGCCAACTGCAAAGCCAGAAATGTAGTCTACAAAATAAGCTGTATGGATGGTGAGTGTAAAAACAGAAACACGACATACATAGGTGAAACGGCAAGAAGTTTGGCTGAGCGTGTAAACGAACATTGGAGGGACTATAATAATCAAAAACAAACCTCGGTGCTCTACCAGCATGCCAAAGAACAACATGGTGGTGTACTGGTCAGAATTAGCATAGAAATCCTGTCTAGACACCCCGGTGACGCATCGTTGCGACAAATACAGGAGTCGGTCCTCATAACTGAAACGCAACCAATTTTAAACACCAAATACACGTAGATGAGGGCCTTACAATTGCCCATGGTTGCATGTGTTGTTCACACATATGATGCGGAATATGAACGTAAATAAATTAATTAAAAAGTCTCTATCTGATCTGATATAAACGAAATTGTTACAAACACACATATGGACGCACATACTTACATATAAGCACGAACACATAAGTGCGTGCACACATACGAGCTTGCACACACTCGCATGCTCATACCGAACAGTTTCGAAACAACGCCAGATCATACATTCAAAATAAATGGAAGTGGAGAGACAAGTTACTGAAGAGATTGCAAGAGTGCAATGAAATAATTTAACAAAAAACTATATAAATTAATAAAGGACTGAACCAGTGCGTGTGTTTATTACCGGCATAATGCCTCTCCCACGGTTTAATTGTATATAAATGTATAATATATAAATACACACACACACACACACACACATACATATGTAAATTATATATATATATATAAATAATATATATAAGTATATATATATAATATATATATATATATATATATATATATATATATATATATATATATGTATTATATATATATATATATATATATATATAAATATACGTATATATATATATATATATATATATATATATATATATATATATATATATATATATATATATATATATATATATATATATATAATATACGTATATATATATATATATATATATATATATATATATATATATATATATATATTTATATATATATATCTTTATATACAGAGAGACAGAGAGAAAGAATGATACTAGTCTTTAAAAAAATCAATTCCTAGGGTTAACTTGTTTGATTAAAATCTATTCGAGGCGATGCTCCAGCATGGCCGCAGTGAAATGACTGAAACAAGTTTTTTACCAACAATTTTAACATTGAGTAATGAGCGTGGTTTTCCTTGACACTAAAAAACGAAAGTGTTACAAAGTTCATAAATTGTGTTAGAAATAAGCCTGAAATCACCAATAGTTTTTTGAAGTCAAAATTTTAAAAAATGATTTTTAAAAACAAGTTTTTTAGAGTCAAGGAAAATCTAGATTAAAATTGTTGGTAAAAGTCACTTTGTCTGTTACATGGTGGTCTAGGTTTCAATTCCTACCCAGTTTAAAATTATTATTCTGTTGGTGTCTTGGTGGTCTTGTGGGTAAAAGGCATATGTAGACACTAATAACATACTGGGCAAGGTTCAATATCACCCAGGGCCTGCACTAAGGGGTCTTACAAAATTTTTTCACTTTTTTTTTTTATCTCTAGGGAAAAAAATGAAAATGTTAAATAAGATCCCCTATAATACCTGGCACAGATTTGAAACCTCCACTTCTGTGTCATGTTACTACTTCTAAACACCTGTACTTATGAGGCGACCAAAGCAGCAACGATATTAACATGAAAATTAAGATATTTAAAGTTATTTCAATTTTTTGTAATTAAGGGAAACCTATGAAATTTGGTAACACACACTCACACACACATAATACAACTTAAGTTAATAAAAAAAAATAATTTTAAACTGGGTAGGAATTGAAACCTAAACCACCATTTAACAGACAAAGTGACTTTTACCAACAATTTTCATTTTTTTCCCTAGAGATAAAAAAAAAAAAGGTGAAAAATTTTCATAAGACACCTTAGTGCAGGAACTGTGTGATATCAAACCCTGCCCAGGATGTTATTGGTGTCTACATATGCCTTTACCCACAAGACCACCAAGACACCAACAGAAATGTAGTTAAAAAATGACATATTTAAACCTATCTTGGCTGAAGATCAATATAAAGGGTTGCCAATTTACATTAATAAAAAAAAATAATAATTTCAAACTGGGTAGGATTTGAAACCTAGACCACCATGTAACAGACAAAGTGACTTTTACCAACAATTTTAATCTAAATTTTCCTTGACACTAAAAAACTTGTTTTTAAAAATTATTTTTTAAAATTTCGACTTCAAAAAACTATTGGTGATTTGAGGCTTATTTCTAGCACAATTTATGAACTTTGTAACATTTTCGTTATTCTCTTTCCCACTCTCTCTCTCTCTGTCTCTCTGTATATAAAGATATATGTATATATATATATATATATATATATATATACTTATATATACGTATATATATATATATATATATATATATATATATATATATATATATATTAATTCTTCGAAACGCCGGAGTTTTAATGGTGGCAGCTGATGAAGGGGATGTTTCTATGTGGCCTGCTTGTTTGTTGCACCTTGTTTACCATTTTGTCCTTGTTCTTTTGCCACGTCATGTACCCAGTTATGTATCTATATGTACATGTAGATGAACGTATATACATACATGTACATATATATGCATATACTCATATATTGTTTATATATATATATATATATATATGTATATATATAAATATATATTATATATATATATATATATATATCTTTATATACAGAGAGAGAGAGAGAGATAGTGGGAAAGAGAGAAAGAAAGAGAGAGAGAAAGAGATTTAATGCCGCTTATTATTAGCCAAAATCCAAAAATTTTGACTTCAAAAAACTATTGATGATTTCAGGCTTATTTCTAGCACAATTTATGAACTTTGTAACATTTTCGTTATTTCATGCCGCTTAGTAGCCAAAATCCAAAAATTTTAACTTCAAAAGACTATTGGTGATTTCTAGCACAATTTATGAACTTTGTGTCTCCGTGTCTCTCTGTATATAAAGATATATATATATATATATATAAATAAATGTATAATATATAAATACACACACACACACGCAAACACACACAAACACATACATATGTAAATTATATATATATAAATAATATATATAAGTATATATATATAATATATAAATATATATATATATATATATATATATATATATATATTTATATACAGAGAGACACAGAGAGAGAGAGTGAGAAAGAGAGACAGAAAGAATGATATTAGTCAGGGTTAACTTGTTTGATTAAAATCCATTCAATAACATAATATATGTATATGTATGCATGTATAGCCATACGTACACACATAACATTTTCACACGGCATGGCGGCAGTCAAATGACCGAATAACATAACATAATATATATACATGTATGCATGTATAGATGTACATACATACAAGAACGGAAGTAAAAAAAAATGTTTTTTAAACAATAGATTCAGAAAATATTTTTTTTATCGACTTTGGTCAAGGTTGAAACCACTCTAATCACTCAATGATTAGAGTTGTTTCTAGCATACTAAACAAGCGCGTCGAGGACCGGATACCTTTGAATTTATTTAGAAGGGAGAGAAAATGTTTTACACCACATTTTCGATATAATCTAAGGAAAAACATTATTTCTCACCAAAATCGAGTTGAGTTTTTATTAAACTATAAATTTAAACTAGATGAAAGAGTCAGCAGAAGTTCACCATTACCTTCCGCCAGAGCTGAGGTGTTTCGCTCATAAACACACACATTGCCCAGTCTGAGATTCGAACCCGCGAGTTAAAAAATGAGATATTTAAACTTATCATAGCTTGATGATCAATAATGAGTCACAGAAATAGGTTTTACATATCTCTGAACTTTCAAATTGGTGACCTGTTTGGATGCTCTTGTGGATAAGGGCATTTGTTGGTGAAAAAAAAAAAGGTAACTAATACACGTGGTAAGTAGCTTGCTTACCAACCACATGGTTCCGGGTTCAGTCCCACCGTGTGGCACCTTGGGTAAGTGTCTTCTACTACAGCCTAGGGCCGACCAAAGCTTTGTAGACGGAAACTAAAAGAAGCCCGTCATATATATGTATATATATATAGATATGTGTGTCTGTGTTTGTCCCCCCACCATCGCTTGACAACCGATGCTGGTGTGTTTATGTCCCCGTAACTTAGCGGTTCGGCAAAAAGAGACCGATAGAATAAGTACTAGGCTACCAAAGAATAAGTCCTGGGGTCGATTTGCTCGACTAAAGGCGGTGCTCCAGCATCTATCTATGTATGTCTATATATCTGTATGTATGTGTATATATATATATATATATATATATATCATTCCTGGCAGAGATTAGAAACCTCTGCTTGTGTCTTGTTACTACTTTTAAACACCCTTACCAAATCAGCAACAATTTTTATGAGAAAATTAAGATACTTAAATTTACTTTTTGGTTGCTTAAATAAAAGTATTTAATAATGTCTTTTGTAATTTCTGGCAAAGATTTGAAACCTCCACTTCTAAACATCTTGACCTGTTAGGCCACCAAAGCAACAACAATTCTACTGCGAAAATGAAGCTATTTAAATTTATTTAAATTATTGGGCTTACGACAAAGAGTTGAATGAGATTTGGCTACAATGTCAAGGCTGTTTTATGACTCCCTTCTTCACACACAATCTTTTTGTTGATGAAAATTTGGTTGCTTAGATAAAAATATTTAATAAGACATCTTGTAATTTCTGGCAGAGATCTGAAACCTCCACTAGAGTATTTTGTTAATATTTCTAAACACCCTTGCCATCAAAGCAATAACAATTTTTATAAGAAAATTAAGATATTTAAATTTATTTCAATTATTGGGTTTACTATAAAGATTTGGAGGAGATTTGGTTACTATGTCAAAGCTGCTTTGTGGACCCTTCTTTACACAGACAATCTTTTTGCTGAGGGAAATTTGGTTGCATAAATAAAAATGTTATCTAATAAGAACCTTTGTAATTCCTGGAAGAGATTTGAAACCTCCACTTGTTATATTACCACTTTGCAACACCCATACCTACTGAGCTATCAAATCATCAATAATTTTAATAAAATCAAGATATCTAAATTTATTTCAATTAACCCTTTCGTTACTATATTTCTGACCAAAATACACCCCTCATGAGTTTCAATCAAATTCTAAAATAATCATGAATTTAGACTAGTCTCATTAAACACCTTAATTTTTTTATTTATCAACATATTAATGTGATATTTGGAACATAATTAAAGAAAGGATTCTTAATCAATTCTATTGCATAATTTTTGTCTCTGGGGTACTGCTAGTGTCTCTCACATGTAAATATTGGTTCAGCTTCACGAATCGTACTCGTTCATAATACTGGAAATATAGTCATCGCCAAAAGGTTCCTGATCGCTCCAGTAATTTGTTATTCTGGGTAACTGTCTAATACCCATAATAATATTTATGGCAAAAAATGCCCGTATTTCATCTACAGTTGCAGAAAACCACAAGCTATCTTTTTTTCCGGCTTGTTTACATTCTGCGTAACGGTTTGTTTCCGCAGTAATCATTTCAAACAAGCATGAAAAAGAAGTCTAAAGGTTTCGCTTCCTGAGAAAGACTATGGGTAGACCCAGTCTCCTCAGAAAAATTGTTAATAGAAATATTTTTTAAATCTTTACTCCATTCTAGTGTAAAATCATCCTCGCTGTCGCCGTCGCTGCTTTCAGTTTCGGATACAGAAATATCCGATTCATTATCGTTCACCACATGCTTTTGTAGCTCATTCATTCTTTTCTTCGATATCTCCATATCTTCTGTTGAAAAACCTTCAAATTCGGAATCACTGCTTGATAGCATGAAACTCCTCTCCATCTTCAAAGTTGAAAAAAATTAACGCCGCAAAAAATGTGGAAAAAAAATCTTCCAAAATTCACTTGAGTTCAAATATCACGCCAAACAATGTCGGAGACAATAACTCAACTGTTTGCAAAGTGAAATCAGGTGTTTTAACGAATGTACTAATGAGATTTGGGTTCGAATATACATTTAAATAACAATGGGTACGCTCGGCCGGCTAAGTAACGAAAGGGTTAATGGAATTGCCATAAAGATATGAAGGCTGCCTTGTGGCCACTTCTTCACACACAATCTTTTTGTTCAGGGTAATTTGGTTGCTTAAATGAAAATATTTAATGAGACCCCATGTAATTCCTGGCAGAGACCTGAAACTCTACTGGTGTGTTCAGTTACTACGTCTAAGCACACTTACCTACTGGACAATCAAAGAAGTAGCAACTTTAAAGAAATAATTACAATATTTAAATGAGATGGAATCATTAACGACTGAGTGAGGCAAAGACAGGCAAGGGAGATAATCTAATGTGTATGAGTAATATACACCTGCATCATCATCATCATCATCATCATCATCATCATCATCATCATTTAACGTCCGCTTTCCATGCTAGCATGGGTTGGACGATTTGACTGAGGACTGATGAAACCGGATGGCTACACCAGGCTACACAAACTCAATATTCAGCCTCACTGTGTAACACCTGGAGCAAATGCCCTCAACTATAGCTCCGGGTGAATGGATTTCGTAGACGGAAACTGAAAGAAGCCCATTGTATATGTGTATGAGTGTGTGCCTCATTTTGCTATTGTCTTTTACTTTTTACCTTTTTACTTGTTTCAGTCTTTAGACTGTGGCCATGCTAAGGCACCACCTTGAAGAATTTTAGTTGAATGAATCAATTCTAGTATTTTTTTTTTTAAAGCCTGATAATCATTCTATTGGTCTCTTTCACTGAACCACTAAGTTACAGGGATGTAAATACACCAACATCAGTTGTCAAACAATGGTGTGCGACAAACACAAAGACATGTACACATACACACACAATGGGCTTCTTTCAGTTTCCATCTACCAAATCCACTGACAAGGCTTTGGTCAGCACAGGGTTAAAGAAGATACTTGCCTAAGGTGCTATGCAGTGAGACAGAACCCAAAGTACATGGTTGGGAAGCAAGCTTCTTACTGCACAGCCATGCATTTGTATTTAAATATGTGCATTAAATGTAGTGGAGGCGCAATGGCCCAGTGGTTAGGGCAGCAGACTCACGGTCATAGGATTGCGGTTTCGATTCCCAGACCGGGCATTGTGAGTGTTTATTGAGCAAAAACACTTAAAGTTGCACGAGGCTCCGGCAGGGGATGGTGGCGAACCCTGCTGTACTCTTCCACCACAGCTTTCTCTCACTCTTACTTCCTGTTTCTTTTGTGCCTGTAATTCAAAGGGTCAGCCTTGTCACACTCTGTGTCACGCTGAATATCCCCGAGAACTACATTAAGGGTACACGTGTCTGTGGAGTGCTCAGCCACTTGCACATTAATTTCATGAGCAGGCTGTTCCGTTGATCGGATCAACTGGAACCCTCGATGTTGTAAGCAACGGAGTGCCAACAACAACGAAGCATTAAATGTTCCCTCCTCACATTGTCAGAAGTTGGGGTGCAGACCAATGTCAAGGGGTCATTAAGCAAATTAAGCAAGGTAAAGCCTTGTCGCAGGATTCAAAACCAAATCTCTGAATATGGTTAGACACCACATGCAAACCACAAGAGTTTCAAGGGAGTGGTCTATTAAGCAACCAACCAGCATCAAGCCATTGTATACTTCAGTCTTCAAGAACCTTCTCCTTGTGCCCTATAAAAGGCCGCTTTTGGTGGTAATCAATTGCAGAATGTTGAGGTACTAATTACACAATATGTATAGCATGGCACCTGCGCAAGGATGACACGCAAATTCGTGAAGCGTTCCATATTTCTTTTTAGGCACAGGAGTGGCTGTGTGGTAAGTAGCTTGCTTACCAGCCACATGGTTCCAGGTTCATTCCCACTGTGTGGCACTTTGGGCAAGTGTCTACTACTATAGCCTCAGGCCAACCAAAGCCTTGTGAGTGGATTTCGTAGACGGAAACTGAAAGAAGCCTGTCGTATATATGTATATATATATATATATATATATATGTGTGTGTGTGTGTATATGTTTGTGTGTCTGTGTTTGTCCCCCCCCCCCCCACCATCGCTTGACAACCGATTCTGGTGTGTTTACGTCCCCGTAACTTAGCAGTTTGGCAAAAGATACCGATAGAATAAGTACTAGGCTTCCAAAGAATAAGTCCTGGGGTCGATTTGCTCAACTAAAGGTGGTGCTTCAGCATGGCTGCAGTCAAATGACTGAAACAAGTAAAAGGGTAAGCCATAGCATGATTCAATCTTTCAGAATCCTCTTCTTGTGCCCTACAAAAAGCCAGTTTTTAGTGGTAATTAATTGCAGAATGTTGAGGCAGTAATTACACAATATGTAACTCACAGTAATGCTGTAATTAGGATTCAAAACTGAATCTCTGGATATGCAGTCAGACACCACGACTGAACCACAACAGTTTCATGTGATTGTTCTATTTAGCAATCCATTATTATCAAGCCATCGCATGATTCAATCTTTCATAATCTTCTTCTTGTGCCCTACAAAAAGCCGGTTTTTAGTGGCAATTAATTACAGAATGTTGAGGCAGTCGAGTGAGATGTCTCTCCATTCTTGCCACAACAGATGGCCCATGCAAACAGATTACCAAGAACCATAATCTCCACAAATATAACACAATTGTTTCCAGTTATGTTGGGCCAGCCACCTGTTGCTGTTTCAGTAAGCTTGCCATAAACTCCAAGCAATATATCTCTTGTAATATATATCAATGTAATTATTGCTGTTATTGTCTGTAAAAGACCAATGCACTTTGACTTTATGTGCAATAATAAAATCTGTTAAATAATGTTCACAGATGTTCAGGTACTTTGTCATGCAGCCTAAGAAACCCATTTTCAATCAGACCAGACCAACAAAAGCCCAAGCGACAGCATCATTACTGTTAAAAGGGCCCTAGACAGAAATCTTGACTATTGCTGTTAAGACACTAAAACTGTTGTTGTTGTTGGCACTCCGTCACTTGCGACGACGAGGGTTCCAGTTGATCCGATCAACGGAACAGCCTGCTCGTGAAATTAACATGCAAGTGGCTGAGCACTCCACAGACACGTGTACCCTTAACGTAGTTCTCGGGGATATTCAGCGTGACACAGTGTGACAAGGCTGACCCTTTGAATTACAGGCACAACAGAAACAGGAAGTAAGAGTGAGAGAAAGTTGTGGTGAAAGAGTACAGCAGGGTTCGCCACCATCCCCTGCCGGAGCCTCGTGGAACTTTTAGGTGTTTTCGCTCAATAAATACTCACAACGCTCGGTCTGGGAATCAAAACTGCGATCCTATGACCGCGAGTCTGCTGCCCTAACCACTGGGCCATTGCGCCTCCACTAAGTCACTAAAAGACAATGGTATTACTGAGACAACGTAATACATGGGTCTCCCTTCCAGGGACACAATGCTAGGTGTTATATGGACAGTTGGAGATGTTATTCGTCTGAAGTTCTGTGTGTCACTGTGGTTCGTCTGAGTTCATTGTTTCATTGTTGTTGTCTTGTGTGACTGGGTAGTAAAACGTCATTGATAGATATGGCGGACATGATTCTTGTTTATTTATAACGAACATTGGGTGAGTGCGTTCTTTGTATGTAATTGAATAATAAATGTAATAATTAAATTGTACGTTGTGTTATCTCTGCGAGTCTCCCGAGGGAAATACAACACTAGGGATCAAGGCTTTTCCTTCTATCATCACAACCAACACAACTACACCACTCTCAACCCCACTGGATGATGTCAAATTATCTGACATGCTGTCAAGCACAAAGAAGAAAAGGGTTATGGTTCTATTTAGACCAGCGGTGCTCAACCATTTTTCGCTTCTGGACCACTTTGATTCCTATTTTACTCAGGTGGACCCCTCAAACCCATTCAATGTTTAAAAAAAATTCCGGTATATTTTTGCAGACGTGGCTGTGTGGTAAGAAGTTTGCTTCCCAACCACATGGTTCTGGGTTCAGTTCCCACTGTATGACACTTTGGACAAGTGTCTTCTACTTCAGCCCCAAGCTGACTAAAGCCTCGAGAGTGGACTTTGAAGACGAAGCTCATCATATATATATATATATATATATATATATATATATATATATATATATATATATATATATATCATCATCATTTAACGTCCGCTTTCCATGCTAGCATAGGTTGGACAAAATAGATTTAAATATTTAAATCCCACCATCCCCTGCAGGAGCCTCGTGGAGCTTTAGGTGTTTTCGCTCAATAAACACTCACAACACCCGGTCTGGGAATCGAAACTGCGATCCTAAGACCATGAGTCCGCTGCCCTAATAACTGGGCCATTGCGCCTCCACACACACACACACACACACACACACACACACACACACACACATACATACATACATACATACATACATACATACATATATATATATATATATATATATATATATATATATATATATATATATATATATATATATATATATATATATATATGTGTCTTAAAAGATAGAGCTCAAAATCGATGCATTGAAGATACTTTATTGCAGCAACAATTATAATAGAAGAAACAACCACAATAAGCCAAACCTATGCACATTTCAATAGAGTATCCAGGATAAATAAACCACATCATAAAATGCCTCATAAAATATTATAACATATTACAAATTACAAATTATAGATTGCTGGATACTTCATCTCTTCAGGGTCGCATTATTGCCATCACCAACACTACTATTATTAGCAAAACACATATATCAAAGAGGGTGAAAGAATAATCGACGGTACGCAACCTACCATCGTTATTTTCTTTCAGAATGTAAACAAACAAATCAAATCACACCCAGTGACGTACACCGCCCGGAGTGTAGGTATGTTTGTGTGTATGTGTATGTATGGCCCCATAATCCAGATGTCACCTGATGTCTGTGACAGCACGGAAGATCTCCTCAGCAGGATCAACGACTGTAACAACACTTGCAACCTGACAGGGTGTATAGTGGGTAGCATGGATGTGGTATCACTATACCCATCTATCGACGTGGATTTTGCAGTGGAAAAGTGCGTGGAGATGATCAGCGAGAGCGAAGTAGAGTTCCAAAAAGTCAACACAGAAGAACTGGGCCTCCTACTTAGATTGACATATGACGATGTATATCTAGATAGATACGACCTTAGAGATTTCTGCCCTAGTAGACGTCTAAGAGGTAGACCACCCACAATTACCTCTATGGCTAGGAAGACCCCTATAGAGAGATGGAGTGGATGGACCAGAGCCATACGGACCCCCACTAATATCCACCAGGTAAAGAAAATGATCGCACATGCACTAGGAGCTAGTATAAAGGTCACCCTAAAAGGCCACACCTTTAAATTTAACAACAAATTATACGCCCAGGACGAGGGGGCAGCCATCGGTGTTAGTATCGCCGGTGATGTGGCCAATCTCTTCATGGTATGGTGGGACAGAAGGCTTAAGGAACGCCTGACACAGAACTCCATACTCGTGAATGTGTACTCTCGATATGTCGATGATATCAACTTAGTGGTAAAGACACCCCCACAAGAGAGTATTCCTGAAATAGAAATAGAAACTAAGACTATGGAGAGCATCCAGCAAATAGCTAACTCCATCCACCAGAGTATTAAAGTTACGATAGACTACCCTACTAAACACCCTAACCATAGATTACCTGTATTAGATACTGAACTCTGGCTAGAAACTAAGAACAATAAAACCAGAATCCTCCATTCACACTATACAAAACCTATGGCCTCCAAATACCTGATCCACCGGAACTCGGCTATTGCGGACAATGCCAAATTCAACATATTGATGGCAGACCTCGTCAGAGTAATGCGAAATGTCTCCTGCATGTGCGACCCTACAGAATTAAAGAGACATATACAACATTTCGTCCACCGCATGCAGTTCTCAGGTTACAGCCATAAAGAAAGGATCAGGGTATACAAAGGAGCTATGAAGAAGTTTGAAACAATCAAACGCAACGATAGGAATGGGATTTGCCCACTCTATAGGAGCAAATCATGGAACACCATAGAAAGGACTAAGAAGAAAATAGGGAAGGCAAGCTCATTGTACGATAGCCACAAGTACCAGAGCGTCATGTTCGTCGACACCACCCCTAGAGGCGAACTGGCGTACCGCTTTAGAAGGGCCCTAGACAAACTTAAGCTAAGAATTAAGGTTGTTGAAAGGCCAGGCAACCCTATTAAATCCCTTATCAGTAGAACATACCCTTTCAGTAGAACCCCCTGCACTAATAGGAACTGTATCGTATGTAGATTTAGCCCACAAACGAACTGCAAAACCAGAAATGTGGTCTATAGTATAAGATGTACAGAGGGACGATGCAGAAATACGACAATGACATATGTAGGCGAAACAGCAAGGAGCATAGGGGAGGGGGCAAACGAACATTGGAGGGAACTTAAGGAAGGGAAGAACTCATCAGTTCTGTACCAGCATGCTGAACAAGAACATAGAGGCTCAATCAACAACATAGAAATTAAAATCTTATCTACACATAGCAGTGATGCAGCACTTAGACAAATTACTGAAGCTACACACATAATAGAAGAGAAACCTAGCCTGAATAGGAAACTAGAATGGAACACTAACACACACCACTAACAAACCACAAACCACAGCATGTGACAACATGTTACCCATAAACCAATAATAATATGAACAAAATATATTACAATACATAGATAAACAAATGGAATTAAATACTACATACGTTAACAAAATTTAATTAAACACATTAAAAAAAAAAAAAAAAAAAAAAAACACACACACACACACATGAACAAATAAATAAATAAAAACAAATACAAACGAACACGTATTAACAGAGTATATAGGTGATACAGACACTCCCCATACACACATGCACTTACAAAAGACACAGACACATTGAAAGACACGCATGCGTAGACACATACAATAGGAATACAAAATACAAAATGGCTGATATTTAGCAAGGTGAGACACACATAAGAAGGAAGGAAACAAAGGACCACTGATGAGGTCACAGAAGTGTGACGAAAGAATTCTGGCCGAAATAAGATTAAGATTAATGTAATATAAAGCTGAAGCAAATTAACACCAAATATACAGTGCGTGTGTTTTTATTGGCTAAACTGGCAATATGACCATCCCCAAGTACAACAATATATATAAATATATATATATATATATATATATATATATATGTGTGTGTGTGTGTGTGTGTGTGTGTGTGTGTATGTGTGTGTATGTATATGTATGAATATGTGTATATGTATGTATATATATATATGCGAGTAAAAATAAATACAAAAAAGGGTTTTTTTTTGTATGATTGTGTATAGAGGAATATATTATTTTGTTTAAAAGAGTTCCAACACTGTCTGTTTTTTATGTTTTATTTATATTCCTGCAGAACCAATGTGGGGTATAGAATATGGAATATACAATATATAATATAATATACAATATACAATATAAAATAAAAATGGATGGTACAATGAAATAAAGTATTGAATGTAGATGAAATATTGAGTGTTCAATATAAAGGATTAAATATATAAATATAAGTATATAAAGGCGACTCGAGTTTCAGGGCTATTTCCCTTCGTCATGGCCGGTATGACAGACTATATATATGTATATATATATATATATATATATATATATATCTGTGTGTGTGTATATATATTTATATGTGTATGTGTGTGTGAGTTTGTAAGTGCATATATATATATATATATATGCACTTACAAACTCACACACACACACACATGGTGCCATCCATTTTTATGTTATTTTATTTTATATTGTATATTGTATATCATATTATATATTGTATATTCCATATTCTATACCCCACATAAGTTCTGCAGGAATATAAATAAAACATAAAAAACAGACAGTGTTGGAACTCTTTTAAGCAAAATAATATATTCCTCTATACACAATCATACAAAAAAACCCACCTTTTTTGTATTTATTTTTACTCGCATATATATATATATATATACATATATATATATATATATATATACATATATATATATATATGCACATATATACATACATATATATACATATATATATACGTATATATATACATATATGTGTATATATATATTATTTTGTTTAAAAGAGTTCCAACACTGTCTGTTTTTTATGTTTTATTTATATTCCTGCAGAACCAATGTGGGGTATAGAATATGGAATATACAATATATAATATAATATACAATATATAATATGAAATAAAATAAAATAAAAATGGATGGCACCATGAAAGAAAGTATTGAATCTAGATGAAATATTGAGTGTTCAATATAAAGGATCAAATATATAAATATATAAAGGCGACTCGAGTTTCAGGGCTATTTCCCTTCGTCATGGCCGGTATGACAGACTTTAACAGACTGTATGTATATATATATATGCGTATAGGGGTAAGCGGGTATATATGTATGTGTATGTATATATGTATGTATTTATGTATGTTTATATATGTAGGTGTATGTATGTACATGTGTATGTATGTATATAATAGTGTATCTATGTATTTGTATTTAAATCTGTGGGTTTGTGTGTATATATGTATACGGGTATGTGCATGTATGTGTATGTATGTATATATGTATATGTATGGGTGTATGTGTATAAGTGTATGTATATGTATGTGTGTGTGTATGTATGTATATATATATATGTGTGTACATGTATATATGTATATGTGTGCGCATGTATGTATATATATATGTGTATGTATATGTATATTTTTGTATATGTGTGTATGTATGTTTGTATGTGTGTGGGTGTGGGTGTGCGTGTATATATATGTGTGTGTATGTGTATGTGTATGTATATGTATTTATATATGTATATGTGTATATATATATATATATGTATATATATATATATATATGTATGTGAGGGTGGGTGTGAGTGTATATGTATGTATGTATGCGTATATGTATGTATATATGTGTGTGTATATATATATATATATATATGTGTGTGTGTGTGTGTGTGTATATATATGTATGTATGTATGTATATGTGTGTGTGTACATGTATATATGTATACATATATGTGTGTGTATGTGTGTATATGTATGTATGTGTGTATGTGCATATGTATGGGTGTATATATGTAGGTATAGATATATGTATGTGTATATATGTACATGCATATGTGTATGTATATATATGTTTGTGTGTATATGGTTATATATATAAAAAAATATATATAGATATATATGTGTGTGTGTATGTATGTATAGATATATATGTGTATGTGTGTGTGTCCGTCCGTACGGGTGGGTATAGTTAATATATTATGGTTATAGAAAGATCCATTAGGAAATCTTGATGTATATGGGGAAAAATTTTTGGCAGGGGATTTTTACGCTGTAAACCGGGCGGTGTACGTCACTGGGTTTGATTTGATTTGTTTGTTTACATTCTGAAAGAAAATAACGATGGTAGGTTGCGTACCGTCGATTATTCTTTCACCCTCTTTGATATATGTGTCTTGCTAATAATAGTAGTGTTGGTGAAGGCAATAATGCGACCCTGAAGAGATGGAGTATCCAGCAATCTATAATTTGTAATTTGTAATAAGTTGTAATATTTTATGAGGCATTTTATGATGTGGTTTATTTATCCTGGATACCCTATTGAAATGTGCATAGGTTTGGCTTATTGTGGTTGTTACTGCTATTGTAATTGTTGCTGCAATAAAGTATCTTCAATGCATCGATTTTGAGCTCTATCTTTTAAGAGACATATATATATATATATATATATATACAAAAACTCACCTGTGGGGTTTTGCTAAGACTGTTAACAGATACTATATATTTTGTAAAATTTTGTTTTATAAAAGTATATATTTAATATATATATATATATATATATATATATATATACACGTGTGTGTGCGTGTCTGTTACCTCAGCATGGCCACAGTCTAATGACTGAAACAAGTAAAAAATTATTAGGAATTTGATAAAAACTTGTTAAAATCGTGTTGTAAAGCCATCTTTTATAATTGTTGTATCTGTCTTTTGACAATGGTTGTCACTTTGACAGAATATTGTTAAATACATAAGTCATTGATAGAATGTTTCTATCTAGCACTGCACGACCCCCAGTCATAACACTGTTATTATCCTCAAAAGGTTGGATCAGCATAATGTTCACTCAGTATCGCGATATAATTACTATATCAGCACAGACACGACTATCAACACAGTCTACACTCAACCTTCCTGACCTTTCTATCAACTGGCTACTGGTCTATTTATAATGGCTGGCTACTACCACTTTTTACTGGGAGGGGTGTACAGTTTCACTCTACAACAAATAGTTTGTTTAGTGCAGAAGTATAGCCAATTTATTGAAAATAAATTCTAACAACGACACCTTATATGGACTTAACCCCATCCCTGACCCAAAGGTCATATGGGCCCAGGTTGAAATCCGCTGGTTTAGAGCACTGATATTATCCTTACAACACAAGAGCAGCAGCTCCCATCACTGTTGCAACCACCACAACCATCAACATCAACATCAAAAACATACCTTGGCAATTTTGTTGATTCTGTATAACATATTTTTCATCTGGTTCTCTTCCTCTTCAGTAAGGGCAGTGATTAGGGACTCTGCTTCACCTGTCTGAAATATTAAACAAAGCAAGCTATAAAGTACACCAACAACAAAAACAACAATATCTCTATCAACAGACATCAGATTTAACACACACATCATGTATATGCAAAGGTGTGGCTGTGTGGAAAGAAGGTTGCTTCCCAACCACAGGGATCCGGGTTCAGTCCTATTGTGTGGCATCTTGGGCAAGTGTCTTCTACTCTAGCCTTGGGCTGACCAAAGCCTTGTGAGTGGATTTGGTAGATGGAAACTAAAAGAAGTCAGTTTATGTGTGTGTGTGAGCACGCACATGATTTTATCCCCCACTTTAAAAACCCCCTTCGGTCATGACTGACCATGGGTTTGCACCAAGAAAGCTACCCACCCAGACACAAGTCCGGGCAAGGTTGTTTATGGAAGACCAGCAGTCGCCCGTGCATACCGGCCTCCCCACTCCACACCACCAGTGTTATCCAAGGGAAAGGATAATGTATCAGGCAAATCCCTATATTTTGGTATGTATTTATTTCTGTCCATCTTAACTAATATGTTATATAGAAATAGTATGTTTACATTATCTGCTTGAAAGTGAAAACAGAGGCTAAGTTTATTTTAATCTAATGTAATCCCATTTAATCTTTCTCCTATTGAGCATTCCAGCCCCACCTAATTTCTTATGTTTATCTGAAATTATGTAGCTTAGAATAATACAAGTTTTTCTATGTTTCATGTTAGTCATCATCATCATCATCATCATCGTTTAACGTCCGCTTTCCATGCTAGCATGGGTTGGACGATTTGACTGAGGACTGGTGAAACCAGATGGCTACACCAGGCTCCAATCTGATCTGGCAGAGTTTCTACAGCTGGATGCCCTTCCTAATGCCAACCACTCAGAGAGTGTAGTGGGTGCTTTTACGTGTCACCTGCACGAAGGCCAGTCAGGCGGTACTGGCAACGGCCACGCTCAAAATGCTGTATTTTATGTGCCACCCGCACAAGAGCCAGTCCAGGGGCACTGGCAACGATCTCACTCGAAAGTCCTTACACATGTCACGGGCACAAGTGTCAGAAAGGCGACGCTGTGGCTTAGGGGTGTTTTAATAATAATAATAATAAAGTGATTTTAAATTCTCAAACGCAGGATAATGCTAATAATATAGCCTGAACAGGATAAACTATCAGTATTTTGCAGAAAAAAGTGTGGGCGGCCAGCCATGAGACATGGTTGGGCAGTTTAGCTCAAATGGTCAGGAGAATCACGACGCGTAATCACGGAGGTGTGATTCGTGACTCATGGCTGGCTGCCCACACCTTTTTTCTGCAAAATAGGGGTAGTTTATCCTGTTCAGGCTATATTATTAGCATTATCCTGCGATTGAGAATTTAAAAATCACTTCTTTAATTTTCTAAGACATCTCAACGCTTCTAAAAGCAAACTTCGTTTGTTTGTTTACGTTTATCGTAATTTGAATTTAATAATAATAATGTTTTAAATATTGATGTTATGTTAAAAACAGCATCCATCTTTGCTAACGTGTTATGCCTGCCTGCCTGCCTGCCCACTGCTTCAGTCTGAACGTACATGACTTTCTTCCCTAGCTGACTATACTCTTCTTCTGTGAGTAGATTGCAAAGCAGTGTATCAGAGAGAACAGAGAAATGTGTGCGAGTGGATAATGGTATGCTTGTAGTTAGTAACCCAGAAAAGGAAAAATGCATGGAAGATACCACTACGAAAGACTGTTAAATGTGGAGAATGATTAGGAAAAGGGGAGCCTTTCAAATATTGAACCAATTGAGGGACCAGCCATCAGAGTGGATAGCAGTTTAGTAGATAAGACAATTAAGGATATGAAGGCAGGGGAAGCCCCTGGACCATCGGGTGTCACTGCCGAGATGATTAAAATATCAGGCAGTATGGGATACAGCTTAGTCACTCACATGGTTAATCAGGTTATTCAGGAAGGTGTTATCCCTGAAGACTGGTTTCGCAGTATTATAGTCAGCTGTTATAAGGGTAAAGGTGATGCCTTAGATACAAACAACTACAGAGGTATCAGACTGTCGGACCAGGTCATGAAAATTACAGAGAGATACTAATTAGGTCTTTAAGAAATCTAGGAGTAGAGGAGTGGCTTGTTAGAGTTGTACAAGCCATGTACAGCGATGCTGTCAGTAAGGTGAGAGTTGGCCTTGAATATGGTGATGAATTTAGCATACAAGTTGGAGTTTACCAGGGATAAGTTCTTAGTCCACTCTTATAGTTCTCCAGACCAGGGGTTTTCAAACTGTGGTCCGCGGACCACAGGGGGTCCGCAAGGACAAGACAGGGGGTCCGTGGACAGAAAATACTTTTTATGGGCAATTTGATTTTATATATGTTTTTTAATCGAAATTTTTTAATTGACAATAAACCTATTTGTTAATTTGTTAAATACTGTTAAATAAATAAATGTAAAAATATATGTTACTTTAAGCAAATATTTATGTATAAATTTCATAAGCGTTTATAAGGGGGTCCCTAAGATAAAGCCTGAAATACAAAGGGGTCCACAAGTCAAAAAGTTTGAAAACCCCTGCTCCAGACCATAACAGGTTTCTTAACATGAAACCAACAGTAGCCTTAACACAGGCTGGCCTTTGTGGGATTTTCGATCGGGATCGTTGCCAGTGCCCCTGGACTGGCTCTTGTGCGTGTGGCACATAAAATGCACCATTTTGAGCGTGGCCGTTGCCAGTACCACCTGACTGGCCTTCGTGCGGGTGACACGTAAAAGCACCCACTACACTCTCGGAGTGGTTGGCGTTAGGAAGGGCATCCAGCTGTAGAAACTCTGCCAAATCAGATTGGAGCCTGGTGTAGCCATCTGGTTTCACCAGTCCTCAGTCAAATCGTCCAACCCATGCTTGCATGGAAAGCGGACGTTAAACGATGATGATGATGATGATGAGATAACAAATGACAGAGACTCCGGTTGGAGAGCGTAGGCTTGGAATATAAAAGATTTTCTCACTTTCTGAGCGTTAAACTAATACATCTGTTTGTTGTTTACACACACGTCTTCGTCTTTTGTTTTGTTTGATTTTTTTTTTGTAAATTCCAACTATAAATAAGTGTGTGTGTATATATATATGTGTATATATATATATATATATATATATATATACATATATCTTTTGTGTGCAGCTGAGGTAATGTTGTATTAAAATAACCGTCTATGCTAGAACCAGTAGCATTGACAGCTGCAGCTGTCAAAGCTCAAGAACAGCAACAACAACAAAAACAACTGTTTATCTTACCTTAAGGTTAACTCTGTTGAAGACTTTGTGTAGACTCATACTGACTTCTAGGAGGTTGTCCCAGTCCAATAGATCCACCTCTCTGTTGGGAGAGAGAGAGAATGCATGTGTGAGAAAGAAAGATCTTCAGTGTGTCAGAGACACAGACAAAGGGACAGTTACTTTAAATCTTTAACATTTAAGCTGGTCATATCCAGCCAAAATATCACCCCCCACCCCCCCCAACATCACTTGACAACCGATGCTGGTGTGTTTATGTCCCCCCCCCCCCGCAACATTACAGTTCGGCAAAAGACACCGATAGAATAAGTACTAGGCTTCCAAAGAATAAGTCCCGGGGGTCAATTTGCTCGACTACAAAGGCGGTGCTCCAGCATGGCCGCAGTCAAATGACTGAAACAGGTAAAAGAGTATAAAAGAGAGAGTATATGTCTACATATAAAAAAAGTCTGACTTACACAGAATACAAAGGATGCAAAGAATTAAAGGAGTTGAAGAAAATCATTTGCTGTCAACACTTCAAATGTAAGATCTCTTCCCTGAAGATGGAAGCTCGTCTCATCCAACTATGGAATCAATCTACTAATGTTATTTTGGACCATTGAGCCTCCCGAAACAGCTGTTGGATTTGTAATCCTTTTCTTCTACTCCTTTAATTCTCTATATCATTTGTATTCTGTATAAGTTAGACCTTTCTGTATGTAGACATATATACATTTTTCTGTATTCTGTGTATTTAATATACCTTATATATTGATCTGTTTAACCTGCTTATTCCTACATTTACATATTCTTTAACCAGCTGGTCGTGCTACTTCAGGCTGATGACGAGCAAAGACTCAGAAACATGTCCCTGAATGCTGGCTAGGCTGGGTGGAGGAGCTTGTCTTCCCATCGCAAACTTAAGGACACAGTAATTGTGTCAAGGCCGACAGGAAGCGGTCCAGCTTCCTAGAGCTAAACAGCAGTAGTGTGTTCCCTTATTGGGATTGTCACATTAAGTTGACAATGCACTACAACTTTATCGCTCCACTACTGCTTAAATCTCTCTGAGAGATTTAGAAATATTATATTTCTAATTTTGCTGATCAGTGAATAAACTTCACTATGATTATATAAGTTTGCGAGGGCTAAACAGGCTTCTCTATCCAGCTGGCAAGCTACTTCCGGCTCGTCGTACTGCTTTGAATTGCTTCTGCCTAGTTTAGTGAGTTGTTTCTGTCCTTTTTGTTGCTGTTTGGTGTGAATTTTGTCAAGTTTCAACTGTTGTTCCTGTGGAATTGCGCCCTGCGGGGCAAAAATTTTCTTTTTTGCTGCTCTCTTTTAGAGAGATAGCAAACTACCATCGTGTAAAACGAAAACCTTTTTCAATATGGATAATGAAATGACCTTTCTACTGTGTGATGAGGATTTTCCTCTTTTACAAGAAGAAATTTGTTTTAATAATACACGTGTATTTCAAGTAGACCCAGAAGTAACCAAGGAAGAGAAAAAGGCCAGCAGTTTTTCTTCCGCCGTAGGCGGACAATTTGAAGCAATGGAGGTGATACCCGAACAGTGGTACAAGTACAGAAACCTAATAAGGAAAACAGACGACATAACAAGGTTAATACCGCCAAAGGAAACTATCCAAGAGTTGGCGGTAAGAACCGTTATCTACAAAGTGTACAATTGCAAAGAAAGGCGCATCATGATGATGAAAACGGATGCAATTGAAAAGTGTCTTGCCCCTGTGTGGGAAAAAATAAAATACGTTGGTAGAGGGCCTCGAAATGCTACAGTAGAGGCCCAATTCGAATCCGCAGAAATTGCGAAAGTAGTATCAACACAAACGTTGAAAACCGAAGAGGTAATGCTCTTACCCACATACCTGGGTCGGAGAACTGCAAAAATCACAATAGAAGACATTCCACCCGGGTATGACGTAAACTGGTTGGTAGAAGCTTTAATTTACGACGTGGAGGATCAAGTGGAAGTACTCACAATGAGAAGGAGGAACGCACTCAATTGGAAGGGGCAGGCGCTAGAGCTTATAGTTCTAGCGTCAAACGATACCCTCGAGACCAGACCAGACAGGATATTTATAGGGGAAGGTCTCAGTGCAAGAGTGTCGGTGGAGGGACGGAGGCCCAGATGTTTTAAATGTGGAGAAAAGGGCCACGTGCGCTCCGAATGTGTAAAAATAAAAAAACCGAACCAAAAAAAAGAAGTCCCTCCCCAAAGGGAGAAAGAAATACCGGAGAAAACTGAACTTAAAAAAGATGACAAACAAGGAAAAACGAAAACACCGGAAGTCGTAATAGAAAAAGGAAAAAGTAAGGAAGAAGCGGAGTTTGAAGTTGCCAAAAACAAAAGGAAAAAACCCATTGGCCCAGACTCCCCTCCCCCTACAAGAAAAAAAGAAAAAACGCAAAACATACAAGAAAAAATACCCTCGTTCACTCCCAAATTGAAACCCGCTCCTAAACCCCCGCAAGAAAGAATTGTTTCGTACACCATCAAAAACGAAGTATTACACGAACTAATAACAAAAAAAAACTATACGATAATGGGACCGATTGAAGGTAAACCGCCGCACATACGGTTGGCGAGGATAAGTGCCGAACACTACGAACAATTCAAACGGAGATATGCTGACGATATTTTTGATGTGAGTCAGCATGTCGTGAAAGAAAAAATTATTTTAAAACCAACGGCTACACCAGTCATAGAAGATACCGGAGGAGGGGACGATGCAAGTCGTGAAACCCCTCCTGCAAAGGTAATGTAAACTTTTTTTTTTTCATGGAAGTTAAGATAGGGTGTATAAATGTTCGTGGCCTGGGGTCCAAATGGAAGCAGACATGCCTCCTAAACGACCTCAGGTCGCGAAAGATAGATATATGTGTTGTGACTGAGTCCAAGCTGAACGGCCCACAGGCGTTCTCACCTCTTCTTAATGATTACGAGAAAGTTATTTCTCCGAGTCAAGGAGGGAGTGGGGGCGTTGTGGTACTGTTCAAAAAAAGCTTGGATGTACAGGTAAGTGCAGTCTTTCTAGACCCAGAAGGTAGGCTGGTCGTTCTGGATGTGACACACGCGAATAAGCAGTCTTTCAGGTTGGTAGCACTATATGCTCCGCAAGAAAATAGACAAACGGTTTTTTTTCGAGATTTGGAAAATTTCCTAGCGACGTCGAAAACTTTAGTTTTAACAGGAGACTTCAACGCTATTCTCAACGCGCAAGTGGATAGTGGTGGCTCAATCAATAGAAGGGAAAGCCCTGGCCTAAAAAGGCTACTAGCAAGCTATAAACTAGTAGACCGCTATAGACTGGATGAACCGTTCGTTCCACAGTGGACGTGGTCTAATAACGACGGTTCACAGAGGTCTTACTTAGATAGGGTAATTATAAAAGACAGTGATAGGGATATAGTTAGTTGTCCACAATTTCACTGTACTTCCTACACGGATCACAAATTTGTGACATGTAGGATGCAGTTAGCTAAGTGTCATAGACAGGGACCCGGGTACTGGAAGATGAACAAGTCTATTTTGACTAGTAAAGTCTTCCGTGCTCGGGTGAAGGAATTAGTGCAGAGGGCATTATGCGGAGCCATCGTTAATAACAGATGGTGGTGCGCCCTCAAAAGAGCCATACGTTTAGAGTCTCTTAGATTTAGTAAAGAGCTAAGTTTAGAGAGAGCAAGAGTAGAAGGGAATCTAACTAAGGAATTAGAGGAGGCCATAGTATCAGGCTCTGCATCCAGAGTGTTGGCGGCGAGGTCGGTATTATTCCGTCACCTCCAAGCCAAACACGAAGGTAGTAGAGTCAGGGCTAAGTTACGCGCGGTAGGCAGAGAAGGTATTAATGTTGCCGGATGGGCCCGTCATGTGGAGAGTCGGAGAGGCAGAAATGCTTCTGTGCAGTCTTTAATTGACGAACAGGGGCGCCGGATCGAAGGACAGGAGGAGATGCAGAAGGCCTTTCATCAGCATTTCGCACGGTTGTTTGGGACGAACGAGACGTTGGACCATGGGGAGCCCTTAAGGGATGTCCTGGCTGACGGACCGCGACTCTCAGCAAGTGAGGTGGAGCGTTGTGAAGGGCCGATCACAGCTGCGGAGGTCAAAGAGGTACTGGCAGAGAGCGCGCGGGACAGGTCGCCGGGACTGGATGGTCTGCCCTACGAGTTTTATAGTGCAATGCCGGACTTGTTCGGACACTTGCTGGCTGGCGTGTACACGAACTGGCAACAGAATGGGAGAATTCCCTGCTCTGTGAGTCGGGGAGTGGTAACGCTGGTCAGAAAAGACCCGAGCAAGGGGGACCATATCAGTAATTTCAGGCCCATAACTCTACTGAATGTAGAGTTAAAGATTTTGGCCAAGGTGCTAGCAAAAAGGTTGACGGCTGTCGCGGATAAGCTTGTCGGGAGGGCGCAAACATGTGCCATTCCTGGCAGGTCGATCCAGGACAATCTTCATCTCTTACGCTACACCTTAGACAGGGTGGGGAAAGTTTCCGGTAAAGGTGGGGCATTGGTCCATTTAGACCAAAGTAAGGCCTTCGATAGGGTTGATCATCGGTACCTGGCGGCAGTCCTTGAGGCGGCTGGGCTAGGCCCGGATTTCCGCGGTTGGATCAAGGCCATTTATGGTGGCATCAAATCCACGGTTCAGGTGAACGGTTACTTGTCGGAGCCGTTTGAGATCAGGCGTTCAGTCCGTCAAGGGTGCCCCCTGTCTCCGCTTCTGTATGTTCTGTCTCTCGAGCCATTGCTGCGGAGGTTGGAGAAGTTGGGAAGCACCACTAATGAAATCGGATGTGGTAAAGGTGTTTCGGCGTATGCGGATGACGTCACCATCACCGTATCCAAGATGACTCAGCTACCTCGCGTAGCAGAGGCAATCAGAAGATACGAGACGGTGGCAGGGGCAAAAGTTAACATGGACAAGTCTGTAGGTTTGCGGCTCGGCACCTGGAGCAGCAAGCCGATAACGTCCAGTGTTGTTGGACACTGGACGGATGGCCCTGTTAAGTTGCTCGGAGTTTGGTTTGGTCCGGACTCCCAGACGGAGAAAAATTGGAGCGAGGTGACGAACAGGGTAGAAGCGCTATCCCGGACTTGGTCTGGAAGGGCGCTGTCCCTGAAAGGAAGGGCGGAGGTGGTGCAGACGTTTATTGCGTCAGTTATCACCTACCGCCTCACCGTCGTCCCCTGCCCTAATTTGTGGCTAAACAAGCTGGTTCGGATTCTCTTCCGCTTTTTGTGGAGGGGAAAGCCGCTTGTGAGGCGCTCCGTGTGCTGTCAGGAACCGTTAAAGGGTGGCCTAGGGATGCCGTGGTTGTTGATGTGCAAATATGCACTGAGACTAAGGCATCTCTGGTCTTACCTGGACGGTGGTCAGGTGTGGAATTTGCTCGCCGAGGAATTCTTTCCACGACCAGCCTCTCTAGAGGGATTTAAACCCGGTTTAATTAAAAGACAGAAATCGACTGAATGGCAAAAGGAATGCCGGCAGGCACTTGAGCTAATCCACAAGGCGGGTAAGGCCGGCAGCGGGAATACCACCTCTGCGTTTTACAAAGGGTTGGTAGAGTTTAAAAGTGACGACGTGCTAGGAGAGACACTGGGGCTCGATGAGAACCAGCTATCCAACCTGTTTCGGAACACTTTCAGGGCGGGGTATTTGGATAATTACCAAAGATCCCTGAATTGGCAGTGTTTCAGGAATGCTTTACCTGTCCACGAGAAATTGTCCAGGCACGGGATTTCAGTGCCACCCGAATGTCCAAGATGCGGGCAGGAGAAGGAAACCATCCTGCACGCTCTTGTTCAGTGCACCCATCTTTCGGAGATGACAATTTACGTCGAACACGTGCTGTCGCACCTAGGAAGAGTACAGCTATCGGCTGAGTCTGTGATTAAGAATGCACCGCCCGCCGGACTACCTAAGGAAGGTGAGGCTTGTTTTCTATGTACAGTCGCAGTTATGAAAGAGTGTGCATGGAGAACTCGAATGCAAGGTATGAAGACAGGAACCTTCATCTCCGGCCCTGGAATGCTATACTATTTCAGGTACCACCTGAAAAGCAAGATAGGGCTGGAGAGAAGACACCTGTCTAGAAGAGTATATGAGGAAAGATGGAAGGAAGTAGGAAGGAAGTTGCGAGTGAGCGGCCCTACTTAAAACTTTCCTGGAAAAAATACAAAGGTGTAGACTGGTGTACCCTGGAATTAGGTGTAAACCATTGAAAATATTCCAAGTTTTGTAGAAAAATTTTTAAATATATATATTTTTAAACGTATATTTTTTTTAAAAAAAAAGCTAAAAAGACTCACTAAATGACAATTCTTAAATGTTTGTAGTGTCTTGTATTGTCCCATCTATGTATGATATTTTATTATCGTAATAAAGAGAATTGGCAAGCTACTTCAGGCTGATGACGAGCAAAGACTCAGAAACATATCCCTGAATGCTGGCTAGGCTGGGTGGGGGAGCTTGTCTCCCCCTCGCAAACTTAAGGACACAGTAATTGTGTCAAGGCCGACGGGAAGCGGTCCAGCTTCCTAGGGCTAAACGGCAGTAGTGTGTTCCCTTATTGGGATTGTCACACTAAGTTGACAATACACTACAACTTTATATATATATATATATTCCAAAGGAATAGGTATAAAAGACAAAAGAACAGCCAGTCTGCTACAGTACATCTGTCAGACGGGACCTTGATGAATGCTATGAAGCAGGAAAGAATACTAGCCCCTATATATATTTAATACTCAATATTTCATATATTCAATAAGACATTCAATACTTCATTTCATTTTACTATTTATATTATATATTCCATATTCTATATCCCACATTAATTTTATAAGAATATAAATAAAACATAAAAAACAGACAGAGTTGGAACTCTTTTAAATAATATATTCCTCTATACACGATCATACAAAACCCTTTTTTATATTTTTTTATTTTTATTCACACACATATATATATATACATATACACACACACAATCATATATACATATATTCATAGTAATGTCTCAGTATGAATATATGTGTGTGTATACATATGTATATATACACACACACAGACATACAGTGACAGAGACACACAGACATACACTGATGATTACATACCCATCTTGACCACTGTCCAAGAAGGTGAACCATTTCTTGGTCTCATCTCGACTCATCGGAATCCCCATTCCTTTGAGGGATCTCCGAAGATCTTTCTCCCTGAAGCTTCGTAGTAGGATGTCTTCGTCAGTACCGGCAATCCTGTCGAACATTGCTCTTGTAGACACAAGAACTTCGGACATTTGGAGCTGGAAACAACAGAACCAAGGTTGAAAATGAGTAAAAACCACAGAAACAGGTGTAGTGGGGGTGAACAAAAAACACAGAATGACCATTAATGTTGCCATTTCCACCACCATCATCATCATCACCACTACCACCATCAGCATTATAATCACCACCACCACCATCATTACCACTTACACAGACAAAGTGTATGTATGTTGTGTGTGTATGTATATATATATATATATATATATATATATATATGTATATGTATACAGGGTGCAGTGAAGCTATCAACCACTTCTAGTTTTTCTCCCTGGAATGTGGCAGAAGTTGTTTTCTGCACATTTACAGTGTTTATTGCTCCTGAACATCTGTTACATACAAAAACTAACTTCCTAGTTAACCTTCCTACACACACACACACACACACACACACACACACACACACATACATACATATATATATATACATATATATATATACATATATATATATACATATATATATATATATATATATATATATACATATATACGATGGGCTTCTTTCAGTTTCCGTCTACCAAATCCACTCACAAGGCTTTGGTCGGCTTGAGGCTATAGTAGAAGACACTTGCCCAAGATGCCACGCAGTGGGACTGAACCCGGAACCATGTGGTTTGTAAGCAAGCTACTTACCACACAGCCACTCCTGCGCCTACGTGCGTAAAAAAACAAAAGTTTAGCATATTAATATTATTGATAATAATAATAATGCTTTGAAACGTGAGCTCAAAAAAACCATGCTTTTTGTTCCAGTGAATTTCCATGACAAGTTTTACTGGTTTTTGAGGGAATGAATGCTGAATCGGCCAAACTTGAGTGAATTTGAAGAAAAAAAATAAACAAAACAAACAAAAACTGACGTAATAAAAAGAGACTGCAAAATGCATTTTGTACAACAATGTCATTTTTTTGTATATACCCCCACCACCACTAACACCCCTACTATCAACACCACCCTGTCACAACAACTATTTGCTACAGCAATGTTGAAGGTATGACTAGTAACATTGATGATGATGTCATATTTTGGCACAAAGCTAGCAATTTTGGGGGGAGGGGGTAAATTAATTACATCGATCTCAGTGCTCAACTGATTGCTTATTTTATCGACCCAGAAAGGATGAAATTACAAACTTGATCTCAGTGGAATCTGAACTCTGAACAAAATGCCACTAAGCGTTTTTTCCCCAGCATGCTAACAATTCTGCCAGATCTGGAATCTCCTGTGCAGTCGTGAAATCTGCATGCAACAAAGAGTTCCATCCCTGTGCCATACCAGTTTTCCTTTTTGTGTCTGTGGATTTGGAGAATTTAAATTTTCTCCTCTACGCCATACAACACGACCACTGCCAGCAAGGAGATGTCCACTTCTGGTGGCTACCTCTGCTATTTTAACAACCCTCCAACCAAGGTATAAGGGAATCATATGCAATTTCTCAATTTTAAGGGCATTTTCTTTGGCCAGTTGTTCGGTTGAAAACCTCACCTCTACTGTGCCAAAGCTTTTACTGTGGGTGACAGCATTTCTGATTCCATACAGGTCTCAGGCATTTTTCGACCTGGGCTTGCATAGCTCTAGCTATTTTCCTTGTTTTTAGAGATATACATCTACTCTTTTACTTGTTTCAGTCATTTGACTGCGGCCATGCTGGAGCACCGCCTTTAGTCGAGCAAATTGACCCCCAGGACTTATTCTTTGGAAGCCTAGTACTTATTCTATCGGTGTCTTTTGCAAAACCGCTAAGTTACGGGGACGTAAACACACCAGCATCAATTGTCAAGCGATGTTGGGCGGGGGACAAACACAGACACACTAACATACACACACACACATACACATACATATATATATATATATATATATATATATATATATATATATACGACGGGCTTCTTTCAGTTTACGTCTACCAAATCCACTCACAAGGCTTTGGTCGGCCCGAGGCTATAGTAGAAGACACTTGCCCAAGGTGCCACACAGTGGGACTGAACCCGGAACCATGTGGTTGGTAAGCAAACTACTTACCACACAGCCACTCCTGCACCTATAAATAAGTGTGTGACGCTTACAGCACCTAGGTTTCCCAAGTGGTCACCCATCTAAGTACTCACTAGGCTTGACGTTGCTTAACTTCGGTGATCGGACGAGAACCGGTGCTCTCAAGCGTGATATGGCTGTACATAATTGTTTATTGTCTAGTTTCTTTGTGCATCTCCTCTGGTGTGGTCGAGGTGGACTGTCCTGCCAGTTCTGGTTCGATGCACTTCCGACAATCCCACCTCCTCTGTTCTCTTCTCCAACACATCTGAGCGAACCCACAATGCGTTTGCTTAGAAAAAGCAACTGTGGTAAGTAGCTTGCTTACCAACCACATGGTTCCGGGTTCAGTCCCACTGCGTGGCACCTTGGGCAAGTTTCTTCTACTATAGCCTCGGGCTGTCCAAAGCCTTGTGAGTGGATTTGGTAGACAGAAACTGAAAGAAGCCTGTCGTATATATGTATATATATATATATATATATATATATATATATATATATATGTGTGTGTGTGTGTGTGTGTGTGTGTGTGTGTATGTTTGTGTGTCTGTGTTTGTCCCCCCCACCATCGCTTGACAACTGATGCTGGTGTGTTTACGTCCCCGTAACCTAGTGGTTCGGCTAAATAGACCGATAGAATAAGTACTAGGCTTCCAAAGAATAAGTCCTGGTAAAACAGTTTAAATCATCATCGTCGTTTAACGTCCGCTTTCCATGCTAGCATGGGTTGGACGATTTGACTGAGGACTGGTGAAACCAGATGGCTACACCAGGCTCCAATCTGATCATTCAAATCTAAATACAGGAATTTATAATATAAAACAAATTTACAATTTATTCAAGTTATAGTTTACGGTAAAAACAAATTGAAAGCAACTCAATACGAACAATGAAAAGCAACCTAAATGCATACAAAAAACCAAAATAATAAAAATGCAAATGAAATGTCCCAAATACAAAGAACCAAAAGAAGTTAAACAAGATAAACATGCTGTATCTTCATGTATATCACATTATATATTCACTAAAATACATATACATATCCATATGTACATATATACATACACACACATGTATATACATATATTCATACATACATACACACACCCTCACATACGTATCTCTTGGTCTAGTTCTCATAATTGTTTCACTAATCCAATAACAACAATACAAAATATTTTGCCCTTAAAACGTTTTTTGTGTATTTACAGAGAATACCAAACCATCTTACACATGATCTAGTTAGAAATTCTCAATAAGTTATGAATACCCAAGTTGTGCAGTCTGTTATGTGGTAACATGAAATTAGTTACCCGATAGTAAGAATTCAAATAAGGGCTTTAATATGTTCGCAGAGTATATAGAACTTAGGAAGAAATACTAATAAGGTATATATATTAAATTCCTGAAGCATGTTACATAATAACAGGCTAATCAGATATGAGAGAATAACAATTAGAAGTAAACAACTCTGAAAAGGGCTTCTGTGAGTTCCCAGAGAATATTACCCTCAGGGGCGCTAGTGTTGGTATATTCGTGAATAAGTCTCTAACCGAAATAAGTGGATTTATTGTTTAGGAAAATACTATTTAGTTATTTAAGGGTTGTACTGGATAAATTGCAAAAAAAAAAACAAAAAAAACTAACAGTTCAAATACTAAGAAATAAGCATACTCAATTTCATTTTTACCAAATAATTTAGGAAAATGAATGGGCTATTTCCCTTGACTATATATAAGGATCCCCTCCAGGGGTGAATGAATTATTTCTCTTGGCTTTTAAAATAAAATATATTGGATATATATCAGGATCCTTTCCAGGGGCGCTATTATTATCGATTTTTTTCAACAATCTGAGTATGCCAAGAGGTTTCCAGACATGAGTTCTACTCATGTGTCAAGTTTCATCACTATCGATAAAACGATGTATCAGGAGTTAGCGAACAACCCCACAACAGACAGAATTTCCCACATATGTAGCAAATAATTTATTCATTATTATAAACGCCTTCATTCGCTTCTCAAACTTGTTGAACAGAATTTCATGAATGTACAAACAGCTTGTTTATATATATATAAAACAGATGTTATTTTTGGGGATTTTGTCCAGAAGAGAACATTGTTTTCCATGACAATAGATACATAGAAACATATGTAGGTAGATAGATTGATAGAGAGATAGATCTATCTATCTATCTATCTATCTATTTATCAATCTATCTGCCCCCATTGACAGCAAAAACAATGTTCTACACTTTTAAACAGAGCCCCCCCCCCACCAAAAAAATTGATTTGTTTGACTAAAACCCTTGAAGGCCATGCCCCAGCATGGCCACAGTCAAATGACTGAAACAAGTAAAAGACTAAAAGGTCATCATGCAGGTCACTGCACAACCTAACAATGCAACTTGTGGTTTCTGTGAAAAATAGTTTAGGCTGTAGTATTAGTGTAGTGCATACCTGAAATAACAATGAACCATGCAATTATTCCCTCTCATTTTCATGTAAAGGCAGTGAGCTGGCAGAATCATTAGCAGGAGTGGCTGTGTGGTAAGTAGCTTGCAGACCAACCACATGGTTCTGGGTTCAGTCCCACTGCGTGGCACCTTGGGCAAGTGTCTTCTACTATAGCCTCGGGCCGGCCAAAGCCTTGTGAGTGGATCTGGTAGACGGAAACTGAAAGAAGCCAGTCGTATATATGTATATATATATATATATAAATATATATATATATATATATATATATATATATATATATATATGTGTGTGTGTGTGTGTGTGTGTGTGTGTGTGTGTATATGTTTGTGTGTCTGTGTTTGTCCCCCGCAACATCGCTTGACAACCGATGGTAGTGTGTTTACGTCCCCGTGACTTAGCAGTTCGTCCTGGGGTTGATTTGCTCAACTAAAAGGCGGTGCTCCAGCATGGCCGCAGTCAAATGACTGAAACAAGTAAAAGAGAGAGAGTATGTTAGGCACAATGCTTTACTGGCATTCCGTCTGCCCTTATGCTCTGAGTTCAAATTCCACTAAGGTTGACTTTACCTTTCATCCGTTCAGGGTCAATAAAATAAGTACCAGTCAAGCACTTGGGTCAATGTAATCAATTAACCCCTCCCCCCAAATTTCAGGCCCCTTGTTCCTAAGAGTAGAAACAATTATCTTTCTTGCATGTGACTGTTAAACATGGAGGCGTATTTGTGATCATCTGGGGATGGGGGATGGGGCTACATCTTGGAAATCCACCAGCCCAATAGTTTCCCTTCGTGGCAGAATTAATAGCCAAGACTATTTAAGCATTTTATCTAATCAAATTCATCCTATGGTTGCGGGACTGTTTCTGGAGGGAAACGCAATCTTTCAGGATGATAACTAACCTCTCCCACAAAATTTCAACCCCGAAAGGATGAGGAGCAAAGTCAACCTTGGCAGTATTTGAACTCAGAACATAAAAAAGACAGACGAAATGCCAATGTTGTAATCATGAGTGCAATGTCTTAATCATTCGGCCATGCACTTCCACGTGTGTGTGTGTGTGTGTGCGTGTACGTTGGCATATATATGCGTAGCTAGTTAAACAGATAAGATAGATGACCAGACAAGACGGAACATTATCTCGCAGCAACTACAAAACAAATCACATGCAAGTGAGATTAGGAACATCATCATCATCATCATCGTTTAACGTCCGCCTTCCATGCTAGCATGGGTTAGACGATTTGGTGCTTGCTTCTAGATGTGGAAAAATATTTGGGTGTGATTCGTTAATCGATATGTAGGCAAAGACACCTTCTTTTGCAAATCTTCTTCTCAGTTTCATATTCTCTTTCAAATCCAACAATATTTCAGCCAACTCAGATTCATCATCATCATCATCATCGTCGTTTAACATCCGCTTTCCATGCTGGTATGGGTTGGACGATTTGACTGAGGACTGGCGAACCAGAAGGCCGCACCAGGCTCCAATCTGATCTGCAGCCTGGTGCAGCCTTCTTGGTTTGCCAGTCCTCAATTAAATCGTCCAAATTGGAGCCTGGTGCAGCCTTCTGGTTCGCCAGTCCTCAATTAAATCGTCCAAATTGGAGCCTGGTGCAGCCTTCTGGTTCGCCAGTCCTCAGTCAAATCGTCCAAATTGGAGCCTGGTGCAGCCTTCTGGTTCGCCAGTCCTCAGTCAAATCGTCCAAATTGGAGCCTGGTGCAGCCTTCTGGTTCGCCAGTCCTCAGTCAAATCGTCCAAATTGGAGCCTGGTGCAGCCTTCTGGTTCGCCAGTCCTCAATTAAATCGTCCAAATTGGAGCCTGGTGCAGCCTTCTGGTTCGCCAGTCCTCAATTAAATCGTCCAAATTGGAGCCTGGTGCAGCCTTCTGGTTCGCCAGTCCTCAATTAAATCGTCCAAATTGGAGCCTGGTGCAGCCTTCTTGGTTCGCCAGTCCTCAATTAAATGGTCCAAATTGGAGCCTGGTGCAGCCTTCTGGTTCGCCAGTCCTCAATTAAATGGTCCAAATTGGAGCCTGGTGCAGCCTTCTTGGTTCGCCAGTCCTCAATTAAATCGTCCAAATTGGAGCCTGGTGCAGCCTTCTGGTTCGCCAGTCCTCAATTAAATCGTCCAAATTGGAGCCTGGTGCAGCCTTCTTGGTTTGCCAGTCCTCAATTAAATCGTCCAAATTGGAGCCTGGTGCAGCCTTCTGGTTTGCCAGTCCTCAATTAAATCGTCCAAATTGGAGCTTGGTGCAGCCTTCTGGTTCGCCAGTCCTCAATTAAATCGTCCAAATTGGAGCCTGGTGCAGCCTTCTGGTTTGCCAGTCCTCAATTAAATCGTCCAAATTGGAGCCTGGTGCAGCCTTCTTGGTTTGCCAGTCCTCAATTAAATCGTCCAAATTGGAGCCTGGTGCAGCCTTCTTGTTCGCCAGTCCTCAATTAAATCGTCCAAATTGGAACCTGGTGCAGCCTTCTTGGTTTGCCAGTCCTCAATTAAATCGTCCAAATTGGAGCCTGGTGCAGCCTTCTGGTTCGCCAGTCCTCAATTAAATCGTCCAAATTGGAGCCTGGTGCAGCCTTCTGGTTCGCCAGTCCTCAATTAAATCGTCCAAATTGGAGCCTGGTGCAGCCTTCTGGTTCGCCAGTCCTCAGTCAAATCGTCCAAATTGGAGCCTGGTGCAGCCTTCTGGTTCGCCAGTCCTCAATTAAATCGTCCAAATTGGAGCCTGGTGCAGCCTTCTTGGTTCGCCAGTGCTCAATTAAATCGTCCAAATTGGAGCCTGGTGCAGCCTTCTGGTTCACCAGTCCTCAATTAAATCGTCCAAATTGGAGCCTGGTGCAGCCTTCTGGTTCGCCAGTCCTCAAATAAATCGTTCAAATTGGAGCCTGGTGCAGCCGACTGGTTCGCCAGTCCTCAATTAAATCGTCCAAATTGGAGCCTGGTGCAGCCTTCTGGTTCACCAGTCCTCAATTAAATCGTCCAAATTGGAGCCTGGTGCAGCCTTCTGGTTCGCCAGTCCTCAATTAAATCGTCCAAATTGGAGCCTGGTGCAGCCGACTGGTTCGCCAGTCCTCAATTAAATCGTCCAAATTGGAGCCTGGTGCAGCCTTCTTGGTTTGCCAGTCCTCAATTAAATCGTCCAAATTGGAGCCTGGTGCAGCCTTCTGGTTTGCCAGTCCTCAATTAAATCGTCCAAATTGGAGCCTGGTGCAGCCTTCTGGTTCGCCAGTCCTCAATTAAATCGTCCAAATTGGAGCCTGGTGCAGCCTTCTTGGTTTGCCAGTCCTCAATTAAATCGTCCAAATTGGAGCCTGGTGCAGCCTTCTGGTTCGCCAGTCCTCAATTAAATCGTCCAAATTGGAGCCTGGTGCAGCCTTCTGGTTTGCCAGTCCTCAATTAAATCGTCCAAATTGGAGCCTGGTGCAGCCTTCTGGTTCGCCAGTCCTCAATTAAATCGTCCAAATTGGAGCCTGGTGCAGCCTTCTGGTTCGCCAGTCCTCAATTAAATCGTCCAAATTGGAGCCTGGTGCAGCCTTCTGGTTCGCCAGTCCTCAATTAAATCGTCCAAATTGGAGCCTGGTGCAGCCTTCTGGTTCGCCAGTCCTCAGTCAAATCGTCCAAATTGGAGCCTGGTGCAGCCTTCTGGTTCGCCAGTCCTCAATTAAATCGTCCAAATTGGAGCCTGGTGCAGCCTTCTGGTTCGCCAGTCCTCAATTAAATCGTCCAAATTGGAGCCTGGTGCAGCCTTCTGGTTCGCCAGTCCTCAATTAAATCGTCCAAATTGGAGCCTGGTGCAGCCTTCTGGTTCGCCAGTCCTCAATTAAATCGTCCAAATTGGAGCCTGGTGCAGCCTTCTGGTTCGCCAGTCCTCAATTAAATCGTCCAAATTGGAGCCTGGTGCAGCCTTCTGGTTCGCCAGTCCTCAATTAAATCGTCCAAATTGGAGCCTGGTGCAGCCTTCTGGTTCGCCAGTCCTCAATTAAATCGTCCAAATTGGAGCCTGGTGCAGCCTTCTGGTTCGCCAGTCCTCAGTCAAATCGTCCAATCCATGCTAGCATGGAAAGCAGATGTTAAATGATGATGATGATGATGATGATCCCAATCTCTCTTGCATGTGATTTGTTTTGAATGTTGCTGTGAGATAATGTTCCGTCTTGTCTGGTCATCTATCTTATCTGTTTAACTAGCTACGCATATATGCCAACGTACACGCACACACACACACACGCACGTGGAAGAGCATGGCCTAATGATTAAGACATTGCACTCATGATTACAACATTGGCATTTCGTCTGTCTTATATACCAGCTCCTGTCAAACTGTCCAGCTTATGCCAGCATAGAAAATGGACATTAAACAATGATGCTGATGATAATGTTACACATACATACGTGTGTGTATGTGTGTATGTGTGTGTGTGTGTGTGTGTGTGTGTGTAAAAAAATTAGGGGACTCACCAAAAGTTGTGGCCTGCCAAGGGCTGTTAACTTGATAGCAGCAAAACCTGAGCCATCCGTGGCACCTGAATGCCAGGGAGAGAGAAACGGAAACAGGTAAGAGTACAAAGTAAGGATCAATATACAGAGGGAGTAAGAGGGGGAGAGAGGGGGAGGGGAAAATAGAGAGAGAGACCAATTGACTGATCGGTAGGTAGGTAGGTAGGTAGGTACGTACATACAGAGTGAGAAATAGATAGACAGACAAGAAGAGAGAGACACAGCTAGATAAATGGATGGATGGGTGGGTAGGTAGGTAGGTAGGTAGATATAACTGTCATAAATAGACAGGCAGCCAAATAGAGTAGAGGATACACAGAGATAGATAGGCAGAAAGACCGATAGATAGATAGATACATAGGAGGATAGATATAGAGTATACTACAGAAGAGGTAGTTATATCTGTCCTAGATTATTGTAAGCTTAGTATATCATTTGTGGAGGCGTGTGGCCTAGTGGTTAGGGTGTCAGCATCATGATTGTAGGATTGTGGTTTCGATTCCTGGACCGGGCGACGCGTTCTGTTCTTGAGCAAAACACTTCATTTCACGTTGCTCCAGTCCACTCAGCTGGCAAAAATGAGTAACGCTGCGATGGACTGGCGTCCCATCCAGCTGTGGGGAACACATACGCCATAGAAACCGGGAAACCGGGCCCATGAGCCTGGCTAGGCTTTGAAAGGGCGACGTTTCTCGTTTAGTATATCATCTACGGAGATGTACTTGCATAGCAAGTGACCCGATCTGAGATCGTGTGCTGGAACGAAAAATAATTGCAGCGTAGAAGGTGTTTATAAGCCATTTAAAATAACACACAAAATCCGTTAGATTCACTTCAACATTTAAATTTAATTTGCCAAAATATTTTCGTCGCTTTGATACGCGACCTGTTCACTGACAAAATTCCGTGCCGCATCTTTTTAGTAATACCATGTATAGTAATGCCCTTATATAAATAAATATATTTTGGGGAATAATTGATGAGGTTTTTTTATGAGGTTTTTTTCATGCTAGCTACTTGATAAATTCTTATAAAATTTATCCTATTTTTTAATTATATATATATATATATATATATATATATATTACAGAGATGTATTTGCATAGCAAGTGACCTGATCTGAGATCGTGTGCTGGAATGAAAACAATTGCAGCGTGGAAGGTGTTTATAACCCATTTAAGAAACACACAGAAACCGTTAGATTCACTTCAACATTTAAATTTAATTTGCCAAAATATTTTCGTCGCTTTGAGACCGCGACCTGTTCACTGACAAAATTCCATGCTGCATCTCTGTATATCATTATTATACATTAAATAAACTGATCTAGTACTTTGAATACCTTAATACCAAAGGGGAGCTGATTAAATTTATACACCCTTTTATGGGTATTTATACTCTCTCTTTACTCTTTTACTTGTTTCAGTCATTTGACTGCGGCCATGCTGGAGCACCACCTTTAGTCGAGCAAATCGACCCCAGGACTTATTCTTTGTAAGCCTAGTACTTATTCTATCGGCCCCCTTTTGCCGAACCGCTAAGTTACGGGGATGTAAACACACACGCGTCGGTTGTCAAGCGATGTTGGGGGGGACAAACACAGACACACAAACACAGACACACAAACACATACATATATACGACGGGCTTCTTTCAGTTTCTGTCTACCAAATCCACTCACAAGGCTTTGGTCGGCCCGAGGTTATAGTAGAAGACACTTGCCCAAGGTGCCACGCAGTGGGACTGAACCCGGAACCATGTGGTTGGTAAGCAAGCTACTTACCACACAGCCACTCCTGCGCATATATATATATATATATATATATAGGCGCAGGAGTGGCTGTGTGGTAAGTAGCTGTCGTATATATGTATATATATATATATATATATATATATATATATATGTATATGTGTGTATATGTTTGTGTGTCTGTGTTTGTCCCCCCACCATCGCTTGACAACCGATGGTGGTGTGTTTAGGTCCCCGTAACTTAGCGGTTCAGCAAAAGAGACCGATAGAATAAGTATTAGGCATCCAAAGAATAAGTCCTGGGGTCGATTTGCTCGACTAAAGGTGGTGCTCCAGCATGGCCGCAGTCAAATGACTGAAACAAGTAAGTAAAGAGAGAGTCTATCAGATCCAGTTTTCATGCATGGATAGACAAACCCTAGCTCACCAAGAGTTGCATACTTGTTGGGGACCTTCACCTAGTTTAGTTCACCCATCGGAGTAGTTTTGCAGGATGTGGCCACTATTGCATGTACTACTTCGATCCACAAGTGAGGGTTGTGTGCCAGGTAGGGACCAAAGCAGATGAGTCGGGCCCCTATGAGGACAATACATTCTCCCCTTAGAAGTGCTCCTCTTCTCTGACATCCCATATGCAACCACCACCCCCACCATGACCACCACCACCACCAACAACAACAATAACAACGATAGCGCCAACTTACCAGAGACGGCATCGATACAATTGAGGAAGATGTTCATGTTCTCGTCGCAGTCGGCCTCATCTTTATAGAAATAGGTTCTTGCCTCAAACACTTTCTCTCGTCTGTCACCAAACTCTTCATGGGCCCGGTACCGTTTGATCTCAGGATCTGAGTAAGACAGAACAAAGACATATTGAAAGATAATTGATTAATGTCAAGCCTAACTATAGTCCTCTGCATACATTATCAAACATTACCACATTTCATACCTGCCATGATGAAATACCACAAGGTATAGAAAATACGTATTCGCCTTTATATATTTAATCCTTTATATTGAACACTCAATATTTCATCTATTCAATAAGACATATTCCATATATTCAATAAGACATTCAATACTTTATTTCATTGTACCATCCATTTTTATTTTATATTGTATATTGTATATTATATTATATATTGTATATTCCATATTCTATATCCCACATTGGTTTTGCAGGAATATAAATAAAACATAAAAAACAGACAGTGTTGGAACTCTTTTAAACAAAATAATACATTCCTCTATACACAATCATACAAAACCCCTTTTTTTGTATTTATTTTTACTCGCATATATATATATATATATATATACCTCTCTTTCTCTCGGAGAGGTACAAGCACATACTATTTCTTTACTACCCACAAGGGGCTACACACAGAGGGGACAAACAAGGACAGACAAACGGATTAAGTCGATTACATCGACCCCCAGAGCATAACTGGTACTTATTTAATCGACCCCGAAAGGATGAAAGGCAAAGTCGACCTCGGCGGAATTTGAACTCAGAACGTAGCGGCAGACGAAATACCGCTAAGCATTTCGCCCGGCGTGTTAACGATTCAACCAGCACATACACAGACATATACACATGCGGCAGTAACTTCCGCCTACCAAATTCAACCACAAAGCTTCGGTCGGCCCGGAGTTATAGCAGGTGCCACATGGTGGGACTGAACCCGAAACCATGTAGCTGGGAAGCAAGCTTCCTAACCGCACAGCCATGCCCGCACCGACATATGTATATATATATATATATATATATATATATATATATATATATATATATATATATATACAAAATGGCTGATAGTTAGCAAGGTGAGACACACATAAGAAGGAAGGAAACAAAGGACCACTGATGAGGTCACAGAAGTGTGACGAAAGAACTCTGGCCGAAATAAGATTAAGATTAATGTAACATAAAGCTGAAGCAAATTAACACCAAATATACAGTGCGTGTGTTTTTATTGGCTAAACTGGCAATATGACCATCCCCAAGTACAACAATATATATATATATATATATGTAGTGAAACTAACCTCTATCGCCATTATATACAAACAAACGCGAGTGTAGTAGAAAGCAACTCATTCCCTGTCATCACCTGACTGACTATTCTTTGCACGGGTAAATTATCTCCATTTGCCCCCAGGACGCAAACTGACCAACCATAGCCCCTAATAAGGTCACGTGATAGTGTTTTTCTAATGCTTCTCTAGAGCCTACCTTCAGCTATAAATAGCCTGCTAGATACCCGGCAAATTCGTCGCGCCTCAGATCTCCTTTGAGATCTGGCCGCTGACCACACACACGTAACACAGCCAGCCAGTTCCAGCGACGACATCGACACCATCGTCCGACTACGACTACCAGCATCGCCGCCGGCGTCGACATGACTCTACACGTACACAAGCTACCGCCAGCTAACCGCAGCACTTCTTTTCAGCCCTGTTTGTGTGAATCGCCTCACCACGAAATTAACAGACAAGAACCCAGTCGGCGAAGAACATCTGTATTCAAGAACCCGGCCCGGCACTGAAGCCCTAACATCACGACGAGTGATCGCTCTGCCCTAACGCTTTCACTTCTTATATACAGACACTTACCACTGTGTACTCTAACAAAGAACTGGTATAAATTCTTATACGTGTTACTGACTCTATTCACTACTCTGTAACTCCTACATACACATACATGTATTACTCGCACACACTCTTTTGTTTACATGACGGCCAGTCTTATATTGTGTTTTATTATGTCGCATTCACACACACACAGACATACAATTTAATGCTACAATAAATCTTACTGTTATTCATCTTTATCGGTTGGTTCAATATCGTCTTCCTCACTGGCATTTACGAATTCTCTATGTTATAGAATTATAACATATTTATCATTTTATATTTTGTGGCGACCGTGTGACGCGTTTAATAAAGGAGCCTGTTTTTCCATTCGTCACCATTTCTCCTTTTGGTTCGCACGGTCGTTCTTACATATATATATATATATATACACACACAATTATAATTAAGGATATCTAAAAGATACCATCATGCTAGATATAGCAGTCAAAACTTGACTCTAAAACCACATCAAATATTCATACAGCACCAGGAGAGAAAACAAAGAGACAAAATAAACTAGCAAAAAATTATTGGATAGTTTTGCTAGTTTATTTTGTCTCTGTCTTCTCTCCTGGTGCTGTATGAATACTTGATGTGGTTTTAGAGTCAAGTTTTGACTGCTATATCTAGCATGATGTTATCTATTAGATACCCTTAATTATAATTTTAATAATAATTATTACCTATGAGGTTTTTATTCCCATGCTAGCCACTTGATATGATCGGTATTTTAAATAACAATCTTATCCTTATTTATATAAATTTATATATATGTATATATATATATAGTCCTTAATATATATTATTATACATCACATTTTCATCTGTCATTCGCCTTATAAACGGAATGAAAATGTGCCTTTTTTAAAGCAAATTGTGACAGGTGATGAGAAATGAATTATCTACCGAAATGTTCAGAGAAAGCGATCCTGGAGTAAGCGACATGAACCACCCTTAGCCACCCCAAAAGCGAGTCTTCACCCTAAAAAAATCTTGCTTTGTGTCTGGTGGGATTGGAAAGAAATTCTGTACTAAGAGCTTCTCCCAAGTAACCAGACAATTAATTCTGAGAAATACTGCACACAATTGGACGAGTTAAAAGCAGCAATTCAAGAGAAACATCCAGAATTGGCCAACAGGAAGGGTGTTGTTTTCCAACATGATAATGCAAGACCACACGTTTCTTTGGGAACCAGACAAAAATTGCTGCAGCTCGGCTGGGATGTGTTACTCCACCCTCCATATTCATCAGATATTGCTCCTTCAGATTTCCACTTATTCAGGTCTCTGCAGAATAGTCTTAATGGTAAAAATTTCAATTCCTTGGATGACGTAAAAAGGATACCTTGATGAATTCTTTGCCATGAAACCATCTCGATTCTGGGAAGAGGGTATTTTCAAGTTAAAGGAAAGATGGAGATGCATTGTGCAACAAAATGGTTCATATTTGGTTGATTAAAAATGGAATGACAAGTATTTATTGACCTTTTTCTTTCCTTTAAAAATCGGCATGAACTTTCCGGACAACCCAAGAGTATATATATATATATATATATATATTTAAAATACTTGGTTTCAATTCCTGGACCAGGTGATGTGTTGTGTTCTTGAGCAAAACACTTCATTTCATGTTGCTCCAGTTCACTCAGCTGGCAATAACGAGTAATCCTGTGGAGGACTAGCATCCCATCCAGGGAGGAATTTATACGCCAGGGAGACCGGAAAAACAGGCTCTATGCTCCTTGTGAATAAATGTGGACTAACTAAAACAAACTGGCAATGGTTGTCAAGCGATGGGGACACAAATACATAACCACCACAAACCACAGACATACACATATTATGTACGGTCTTCTACAGAGACTAACAGAATTGTTGTCGTCATTGTCATCATCATCTTCATCATCATTAGGGCAAAATGAAGAAATCATTAAAACACAGAACAGAATAATTACATTATCTACTTTGGTTCTTTATGCTGTTTTGTCTTCAGACAATCACCATCAGATGAAGATATAAAAAGCAGTCGATCAATGGTTATTTAGAAATACAAGAGTAACAATAAAAATAATCATTGGTTTCTCAACTGAAATTCTTTCTTTGACACACAGCTATAGTCTAGACTCCTCATTATTATTATTATTATTATTATTAATCACTAGACTTCTTCTTCTTCTTCTTCTTCTTCTTCTTCTTCTTCTTCTTCTCCTTCTCCTTCTCCTTCTTCTTCTTCTTATTATTATTTATCACAAGCAGGAAATGGTATTTATTTTAATGATAATAATAATGGTTTCAAATTTTGGCACAAGGCCAGCAAGCTAAGACGAGAAGGGGGTAGGTTAATTATATTTATTTCTGTATTGCCCACAGGGGGCTAAACACAGAGGGGACAGACAAGGGGATTAAGCCGATTACATCGACCCCCAGTGCGTAACTGGTACTTATTTAATCGACCCCAAAAGGATGGAAGGCAAAGTCGACCTCGGCGGAATTTGAACTCCAAACGTAACGGCAGACGAAATATCGCTAAGCATTTCATCCGGCATGCAAACGATTCTGCCAGCTCACCGCCTTATACATTAATTATATTGACCCCAGTGCTCAACTGGTACCTCAGCAGAATTTGATCTCAGAATGTATAGACAGACAAAACACGGATCTTTTTTAAAACGGGGGCCACATTTTTCATTAATGTTTTACGTAGTGTTTTTGGTACGGAAAGACTTTCAAACTTCGTATACTTATCTATTTTGTGTTATAGAACAGAAAAATATCTTTGTATTCGAATTTATTTCATGTAAAAAATTGTCTTATTTCGATAATTTCAACCAATCACTGACAAGTATTCAGTTGTTTACATTTACTCCTTTGGTTGATTAAGCGGTGTAAAGCGTATTTAATCTCCATAGCTTCGTTTTATTTGCTTTTTTTCATTTTCTTCTTTTTTTCTTCGTTTTATTTGCTTTTTTCTTTTTAAATTTGCTGTTTTACCCTAACCCTAACCCTAACCCTATCACCGATAGAATTGTTTCAGAATCGTTTGTTTATGTAGTCGGCACTTAATGTATATCGGCTGAATGGACGTCAGTGATTGGTTGAAATTACAGAAATACGACAACTTTAACATGGAATAACTTAGGGATTTCTTTTTTTTTTTTTAAGAAGACTAAGAGAAAAAGATGTTTTATATGAGACATTCTACCAGTGTTCCAAGTTTCAAAGTGTTTCGTTAATGAAAAATGTGGCCCCCGTTTTAAAAAAGATCCCAAAACACCACTAAACATTATGCCCAGAATGCTAACGATGCTTGCCAGTTCACCGCCTTATTTTAACGAAGTAAGATAATGATGTGATGTTGGTTAATGGGATGAAGGAAGAAGTTTGGAAGAAGGGACAGCAATTTGGAAGAAGGGACAGCAATTAACGTTGAAGTTATCGTTTAGCTTTTACTTGTTGCAGTCATTGAACTGTGGCCAAGCTGGGGCACAACCTTAAAGGGCTTTTTTTTTTTTTTTTTTTTTTTTTTTTTTTGCTTTTAACAATTCTCATTAGACAAATATCTGTCAAATGTAAATAATGTAAATAATTTCCTCTGCATGTCTAAAAAAAAAAAAGGGGGCAACTAAAAGAGGTTAAGGTAGGATTTGCACTCTGACCTCGTAAAACCCTCACCAGCAACAACTACCAAAACAGACCCTTGGGTAGGAGGGTTGTTGCTTGAGGGGTGAAAAAGGTGTCGTCCACTAGGAGTAATAAAGGAAATCACCAACAGGTGATGGATACAGTGAGACACAGTTGCAGGGCATGCCCCCTCTTATACTGCTACTTGTATTTGTGAAACGAGTTAAATTATTAAGTGAAAAATTGGAAATGTTAATGTTATCTTTTATCTTCTACTTGCTTCAGCTATTGGATCAAGGCCATGCCGGGGCATCGTCTTGAAGGGCTTAGCTCAACAAACTGATCCTTGTATTTTTTTCTGTTTCTTAAAACCTGGTACTTATTCTATCAGACTCTCTTTGCTGAACCGCTACATTACAGGGACATAAACAAACCATCACCAGTTGCCAAGCAGTGGTGGAGAAAGATGCACACAAAAGTACACACGCACACATATTAGCGGAGTATGATGTTGCCAGGTAATTTTCAAAATAGAATGCCTTGGCGGACTTTCAGAATAGTACACCCACATAAACACACACACACGCACTCACACAAGTCCTCTCACACTCACAAACACACACACATGCACTCACACAAGTCCTCTCACACTCACAAACACACACACACAAGCTTCTTTCAGTTTTTGTCTATGAAATTCACTGACAAGGTTTTGGTCTTTGCCCAAGGGGCTATGCTGGGAGACTGAACCCGGAACCATGTGGTTTGTAAGCAAGCTACTTACCACACAGCCACTCTACACCTCTATGCTGGGGGACTGAACCCAGAACCATGTGGTTGGGAAGCAAACTTCTTATTTCTTTACTGCCCACAAGGGGCTACATACAGAAGGGACAAACAAGGACAGACAAACGGATTAAGTCGATTACATCGATCCCCAGTGCATAACTGGTACTTATTCAATCGACCCCGAAAGGATGAAAGGCAAAGTTGACCTCGGCGGAATTTGAACTCAGAACATAACAGCAGACGAAATACCTATTTCGTTACTGCCCCCCACAAGGGGCTACACACAGAGGGGACAAACAAGGACAGACAAGGGGATTAAGCCGATTACATCGACCCCCCCCCCCCAGTGCGTAACTGGTACTTAATTTATCGACCCCGAAAGGATGAAAGGCAAAGTTGACCTTGGCGGAATTTGAACTCAGAACATAACAGCAGACGAAATACCTATTTCGTTACTGCCCACAAGGGGCTACACACAGAGGGGACAAACAAGGACAGACAAGGGGATTAAGCCGATTACATCGACCCCCCCCCCCCCAGTGCGTAACTGGTACTTAATTTATCGACCCCGAAAGGATGAAAGGCAAAGTTGACCTTGGCGGAATTTGAACTCAGAACATAACAGCAGACGAAATACCTATTTCGTTACTGCCCCCCACAAGGGGCTACACACAGAGGGGACAAACAAGGACAGACAAGGGGATTAAGCCGATTACATCGACCCCCCCCCCCCAGTGCGTAACTGGTACTTAATTTATCGACCCCGAAAGGATGAAAGGCAAAGTTGACCTCGGCGGAATTTGAACTCAGAACATAACAGCAGACGAAATACCTATTTCGTTACTGCCCCCCACAAGGGGCTACACACAGAGGGGACAAACAAGGACAGACAAGGGGATTAAGCCGATTACATCGACCCCCCCCCCCCCCCAGTGCGTAACTGGTACTTAATTTATCGACCCCGAAAGGATGAAAGGCAAAGTTGACCTCGGCGGAATTTGAACTCAGAACATAACAGCAGACGAAATACCTATTTCGTTACTGCCCCCCACAAGGGGCTACACACAGAGGGGACAAACAAGGACAGACAAGGGGATTAAGCCGATTACATCGACCCCCCCCCCCCAGTGCGTAACTGGTACTTAATTTATCGACCCCGAAAGGATGAAAGGCAAAGTTGACCTTGGCGGAATTTGAACTCAGAACATAACAGCAGACGAAATACCTATTTCGTTACTGCCCCCCACAAGGGGCTACACACAGAGGGGACAAACAAGGACAGACAAGGGGATTAAGCCGATTACATCGACCCCCCCCCCCAGTGCGTAACTGGTACTTAATTTATCGACCCCGAAAGGATGAAAGGCAAAGTTGACCTCGGCGGAATTTGAACTCAGAACATAACAGCAGACGAAATACCTATTTCGTTACTGCCCCCCACAAGGGGCTACACACAGAGGGGACAAACAAGGACAGACAAGGGGATTAAGCCGATTACATCGACCCCCCCCCCCCCAGTGCGTAACTGGTACTTAATTTATCGACCCCGAAAGGATGAAAGGCAAAGTTGACCTCGGCGGAATTTGAACTCAGAACATAACAGCAGACGAAATACCTATTTCGTTACTGCCCCCCACAAGGGGCTACACACAGAGGGGACAAACAAGGACAGACAAGGGGATTAAGCCGATTACATCGACCCCCCCCCCCCAGTGCGTAACTGGTACTTAATTTATCGACCCCGAAAGGATGAAAGGCAAAGTTGACCTTGGCGGAATTTGAACTCAGAACATAACAGCAGACGAAATACCTATTTCGTTACTGCCCCCCACAAGGGGCTACACACAGAGGGGACAAACAAGGACAGACAAGGGGATTAAGCCGATTACATCGACCCCCCCCCCCCCCCAGTGCGTAACTGGTACTTAATTTATCGACCCCGAAAGGATGAAAGGCAAAGTTGACCTCGGCGGAATTTGAACTCAGAACGTAACAGCAGACGAAATGCTGCTAAGCATTTCGCCTGGCATGCTAACGTTTCTGCCAGCGAGCCAGCAAACTTCTTACCACACAGCCACGCCTATGCCAAATTCAAATCAGTTATTTTCTTTTTTTTTTTACCAATGCTGATGGCAGTAAGCAAATAATTACTTCTGGATCTGGTTCCACAACCCCGACCTCTGCATTGCTGAACAAACCACTAAACAAATATACACACAGAATTGCGTATTTGTTGTGTGTGGAAATAGAGTTGTTTAGAAACCAAATAATATAGATTGACATATGTTGCCATTAGAGAAAATAGTCATGAGAGCAGTTGGAAACGTGCCAGGGTATTTTTTTGTTTTGTGTGTGTGTGTCTGTGTGTGTGTGTGTGTGGGGGGGGGGGTTGGAATAGCAGCAGAGTCAAGGCTTCACGAAGCCAATTACTTTGTTTTTTAAACAAGAGACAGAAATTGATGACTATTACTGTGAAATAATAACTCACCTTGGAGTTCACCAGATGGCATGTCGGACGTACAACTCCTGGAAGAGAGAACACAGAGACATGAGGAGAAATACTGGGAAGGCAAAACCTGCGTGCTGTGTCTAGCTAGCTATTTGTCTGTCTGATTGTCCATCCATCCATCCATCCATCCATCCATCTATGTATCTGTTTGTCACTCTACCAATCACAATTTCTCTTGCTAGCTAAATAGATAGATAGATAGCTAGCTAGATAGATAGATAGCTGTCTGTCTGACTATATATTTCTCTATCTCTATGTATCTTCTGTCTATTTGTCCGTCTGACTGTCCAACCATCTGTCTAAGTATGTATCTATTTCTCTGCCTATCAATCAATCTCTCCAGCTAGCTGTTAACTAGATAGAAAGCTATATTTCTGTATAACTGTGTATTTATCAATAGCTTTCTATTTATCTCTATGTATTTGTCTGTCTGTCTATCTGTCTGTCCATCTATGTGTCTATTTCTGCATCTATCAATCAATCAATCTCTCTAGTTACCTATCTCTCTACCTCTTTCTCTCAGCGAATGGATGGATGGATAGAGAGAGAGAGAGAGAGATAGATTTCTTTATTTAACCACACAGGAATTAACATAGAAGGGACAATACAATGTAGAATTCTTCTTTTTCGAAATCGACTAAAAGGGATCGAAAGAAAGACGTTTTTGGGGGGCGTGTACACAAGTAGATACAAGGTGATGTTTTTTTTTTAACAATTTGAATTCCTAAAAGGGAGAAGAAATATAACACTGACAAGAGTTATCCATGGAAAGAAAAACCTACGAAAAATAACCATGATAACCTCGGCAAAAGGAAAAATCTATGAGACCAAAGTACCCTCTCTCTCTCTCTGTTTGTTTATAGGTTAATGCTCAAAAGTGGTTCCATCATTTATGTGTACCATTTTTGCTACATTCAACCACCTTTTATTAAATCTTTTATTAGACAAAACTTTCCAGCAGATCTATAATGAAACCTTTAGCATTCAGATCACCTGGTCAAATGTAATGCTTATATATCTACATTGTTTTGAATTAATCCTGCATTATCTCATGGTTTTGAGATTTCAATGATGTGATTTGATTGTATATTTTTAGAATGACATTGTAGAGTAGGTGTGAAAGGCCAGATCTGGCTGGTTTGCACATTGTCAGTGCCAGATTGTTGGCACTCTGTCGCTTAAAACGTCGAGGGTTCCAGTTGATCCGATCAACGGAACAGCCCGCTCGTGAAATTAACGTGCAAGTGGCTGAGCACTCCACAGACACGTGTACCCTTAACGTAGTTCTCGGGGGATATTCAGCGTGAAACAAAGAGTGACAAGGCTGGCCCTTTGAAATGCAGGTACAACAGAAACAGGATGAAAGAGTGAGAGAAAGTTGTGGTGGAAGAGTACAGCAGGGTTCGCCACCATCCCCTGTGAAATTAACATGCAAGTGGCTGAGCACTCCACAGACACGTGTACCCTTAACGTAGTTCTCGGGGGATATTCAGCGTGACACAGAGTGTGACAAGGCTGACCCTTTGAATTACAGGCACAACAGAAACAGGAAGAAAGAGTGAGAGAAAGTTGTGGTGAGAGAGTACAGCAGGGTTCGCCACCATCCCCTGCCGGAGCCTCGTGGAGCTTTTAGGTGTTTTCGCTCAATAAACACTCACAACGCCCGGTCTGGGAATCGAAACTGTGATCCTATGACTGCGAGTCCACTGCCCTAACAACTGGGCCATTGCGCCTCCACACTAATTTAAATACTAAACGGTTAACTCACTCCATTTCTGCTTTCTTGGCTTCCTCCGATGACAAATCCTTCTCCACACTATAATCCAGAATGGATTTCACACCAAACTTCATGTTCTTCTCTATGGTTGGTCTAATGTCTTCCTGGTCCTCCCCTGCTACAAATTGACCGTAAAATGTGGCCTTCATCAATTTCGTAAACAGGGTTTTCCCAAGAATTCTTCGTGACCATTTCAGGAGCTGGAAATAACAAAACATAACAAGAGACGTATTAGATTTACAAACAGAAAAATTATTATTTCTGAATCTCTCAACGAGAGACATACAGTAATGGTAGTCTAAAGTAAAGATTATTTGCCAACATAAAGGTGGCAGTCATGGTTGGGACGAATGTTACTGTTGTTTAACCCCAGGAAACATCATCTCCAGCTGGTTATACGACACACAATCTGTACAAGGACATAGACTGTGTGTCGTATAGCCAGTAGGAGACGATGTTTCCTGGGGCTAAATAACAGTAACATTCATCTCGGGGACTGCCACAATATGTTGGCAAACAATATTTGCATTAGATTTGCAGCCAACAGCAAAAAAAAAACAAAACAAAAAAAACATTTTCCTGAAGGGAAGAAGGCACACACACATATATATATATATATATATATATATATATATATATATATAGGTTAAAAAAAAAAACACAAAAAAACAATAACAAAAAAAAACAACAAAGTGAGGACGTGATACGGATAGTGTTATTGGACGCTCAGGAAAGGAAAGAGAGAGTGTATGACGTTTCGGGCGTAGCCCTTCGGCGGAAAGATATATATATATATATATATATATATACGTCTGGAGGTGCAATGGCCCAGTCGTTAGGGCAGCGGACTCGCAAAAACACCCACTACACTCTCAGAGTGGTTGGTGTTAGGAAGGGCATCCCTGTTATTATTATTATTATTCAGGTCACTGCCTGGAATCAAACACAGAATCTTGGGGTTAATAGCCTGTGCTCTTAACCCCAAAATTCCAAGTCTGATTCCAGGCAGTGACCTGAACAATATTAATAATTCGAGCAAAGGCATTGCCAGTGCCCCTGGACTGGCTCCTATGCAGGTATCATGTAAAAAACACCGTTGGAGCGTGGCCGTCGCCAGTACCACCTGACTGGCCTTCGTGCCAGTGGCAAGTAAAAGCACCCACTACACTCTCGGAGTGGTTGGTGTTAGGAAGGGCATCCAGCTGTAGAAACTCTGCCAAATCAGATTGGAGCCTGGTGCAGCCATCTGGCTCGCCAGTCATCAGTCAAATCGTCCAACCCATACCAGCATGGAAAGCGGACGTTAAACGATGAAGATGATGAATCTGAGTTGAATTTTGAGTTGGCTGAAATCATCATCATCATCGTTTAACGTCCGCTTTCCATGCTAGCATGGGTTGGACGATTTGATTGAGGACTGGTGAAACCAGATGGCTACACCAGGCTCCAATCTGATTTGGCAGAGTTTCTACAGCTGGATGCCCTTCCTAACGCCAACCACTTCGAGAGTGTAGTGGGTGCTTTTACATGCCACCCGCACGAAGGCCAGTCAGGTGGTACTGGCAATGGCCACGCTTGAAATGGTCGATTTTATGTGCCACCTGCACAGGAGCCAGTTCAGCGGCACTGGCAACGATCTCGCTCGAATGTCTTTTCACGTGTCACAGGCACAAGTGCCAGGAAGGCGATGTTGGTAATGATCACACTGGAGCTATTTATGTGCCACCAGCATGGGAGCCAGACAGCTGCTCTGGCAACAATCACACTTAGACGGTGCTCCTAGTGCTCCACTGGTACAGGTGCCATCACGATTTCACAATATTGTTGGATTTGAAAGAGAATATGAAACTGAGAAGAAGATTTGCAAAAGAAGGTGTCTTTGCCTACATATCGATTAACGAATCACACCCAAATATTTTTCGACATGTAGAAGCAAGCATCATTTCTTTCCCTACCACATGGATGGTGGAATCTGCATTTTCAGCTTTTTTACTCTTTTACTCTTTTACTTGTTTCAGTCATTTGACTGTGGCCATGCTGGAGCACCGCCTTTAGTCGAGCAAATCGACCCCAGGATTTATTCTTTGTAAGCCTAGTACTTATTCTATTGGTGTATTTTGCTGAACTGCTAAGTTACGGGGACGTAAACACAACAGCATCGGTTGTCAAGCGATGTTGGGGGGGACAAACACAGACACACACACACATACATATATATGTATATATACATATATACGACGGGCTTCTTTCAGTTTCCGTCTACCAAATCCACTCACAAGGCTTTGGTCGGCCCGAGGCTATAGTAGAAGACACTTGCCCGAGGTGCCACGCAGTGGGACTGAACCCGGAACCATGTGGTTGGTGATAGTTTTGAGTAGAAAAATAAATAACTTAGATGTCAACAGCAGAGGAACTATCAAACTCAGACTAAACGAGTTCATTAAAATTGATTACGATATCTTGTGTCAGAAACACTAGCTGAATGGACTAAAAATGAATGACTTTAGGAAAAATGATTTTGATATCTTGTGTTTATCTTTGTTTACTAAAATAAATTCTAAATTTTATCTTTTGTTTGCTAAAATAAATTTTAAAGTGTAAACAGACTATTTTGTCTTTTCATTCAGTATTTTAGTATGCAAAATAAAACAGCATAGAGTAAAAGTAGAAGTGGTCCCTAGAAATTTTTTCAAGTAAAAAATGGTCCCTGGGCTGAAAATGGTTGGGAACCACTGTACTAGACTAACCATGACCGTTGGTTCACTTGGGAAGTCTGAGTTTCCCAGCAACAGAGTTTTGTTTCATGGGGTTTTTTTCTTCTTTCAACAAATATGACATTGAAACCATGGGTAAACGGCTCCTTTCCCAGGAAAAAGAAAGATCTGGCTGCTATTTCTTGCATGCCCTGCTACCACATAACAGGTATTTCGACTCCTTTATTGCAAATAGCTGTTACGTGATGGTAGGGCATACTAGAAATAGTAACCAAATCTTTGGAACTGAGATATGTTAAATGCATTCCAAAAAAATTTCTTGTAATGGTATTCTCTTGGGGCAATCTTTCGCTTTGACTCTCAGAACTGTCATCCAGATCAGCTGGTTTTGTTTGTTAATTTCCCTAAAAATTTATTTATTTACTTTTTGTTTTAAAGTGAAAGAAAGGAGAAAGTGAAAGATGTATGAACGGGTATATGAAAGTGAATCTAACAGTTTTAGTGTGTTTCTTAAATTGCTTAGAAACACCTCCCACGCTGCAATTGTTTTCGTTCCAGCACACGATCTCAGATCAGGTCACTTGCTATGCAAGTACATCTCTGTAATTTTTAAAATCACATTCAGTTAAAAATATTTCTAAATGATTAAAATATCGTGTACGTCAAAAAGTCGACTTTTTTTCCTTCTTAGAGAGTACGAAGACAGTGTGTGTGTGTGTGTGTGTGTGTGTGTGTGTGTGTGTGTGTGTGTGTGTCACAGATAGCGTAAACAAACAAAAATTGTGTTTACTCATTTGCATTAATAAATAGAGATATGCAAAAAAAAACAAAAAAAAATCTTGGGCACAGGCGAACATCGCTAGAGTTTTAGTATCATTAACCCATTAAGTCCCAGAGTACCTAAATTTCTGAATACCAACCACATGGTTCTGGGTTCAGTCCCACTGCGTGCCATCTTGGGCAAATGTCTTCTACTATAGCCTCGGGTCGACCAAAGCCTTGTGAGTGGATTTGGTAGATGAAAACTGAAAGAAGCCTGTCGTATATATGTATATATATATATATATATATGTATGTATGTGTGTGTATATGTTTGTGTGTCTGTATTTGTCCCCACAACATCTTTTAAATTTTTACAGATGATTGAAAATAGGTTAAAATGAAAAAAAAATAATTATCAAAACTCCTTTATCTCAAGTAGAAATGGAAATACTCAGTGTCCTAAAAATAGGACACTGAGACAATGTGATATAGCTTATTTAATGTTCTCATTTAGTGTCCTATTTATAGGACAGTGAGACTTAATGGGTTGAGACAAGAGAGCATACATACATACATACATACATATATACACACACACTCATTCATATGGTAATGCACTACATTACAATACACTGCATGGAGAGCTGGAGAAGGTCATTTCTGGCATTTATGTACAGTGATTTAAAAAAATTTACGGAGATGTACTTGCATAGCAAGTGACTTGATCTGAGATCATGCGCTGAAACAAAAAAACAATTGTAGCGTGGAAGATGTTTGTAAACCATTCAAGGATACGCAAATGCGGTTAGTTTCACTTCAACATTAAAACTTCATTTGTGTCAAAGGCCCAGGAAGACCTGGGCTGAGGTGGTGAGGCAAGACCTTCGTACATTGGGCCTCACCGAGGCGATGACTACTGACCGAGACCTTTGAAAATGTGCTGTGCGTGAGAAGACCCGGCAAGCCAAGTAAGATCGTTGCCAGTGCCCCTGGACTGGCTCTTGTGCGGGTGGCACATGAGATGCACCATTTTGAGCGTGGCCGTTGCCAGTACCGCCTGACTGGCTCCCGTAGGATTTTCGAGTGAGATCGTTGCCAGTGCCCCTGGACTGGCTTGTGCGGGTGGCACATAAAAGACACCATTTCGAGCGTGGCCGTTTTCGTGTGGGTGACACGTAAAAGCACCCACTACACTCTGAGTGGTTGGCGTTAGGAAGGGCATCCAGCTGTAGAAACTCTGCCAAATTAGATTGGAGCCTGGTGTAGCCATCCGGTTTCACCAGTCCTCAGTCAAATCGTCCAACCCATGCTAGCATGGAAAGCGGACGTTAAACGATGATGATGATGATGAAACTGCAAACAATTCAACGACAAAACTTCCACAAGAGTGACGCGGGTACTAAGTTTTCTCAGTAAACAGCACACGCGTACACACATTCATAGCCTTTCATTTGTGGGTATGCATATCTACGTGTACGCAGGTGTGTATTGGGATGTTTTTTTTTTTTGTATGTATGCCTCCACGGAGTTTTAATTAAAACTCGTTTTGGTAGACTCCATCTACCTTACAAAAAGACATTGACCTACTAACCTCCAAGCTAAGCACTTTTATTTTGTAACTCTATCTCACTTCACCAGTTTTCAATGTGTGTATGCAAATATCTATGTATTTATGTGCGTGTATGAATGACTGTCGGCGTTTATGTATTTATGTTGTATGTAACTTTTATTTCCGACTTGGCTCAATCATTGGAATGTGACTATACTGGGACACCGCCTTGAACAATATTTAGCTGAATGAATCAACCCCATTTTTTTCTGAAGCCCAGTACCTATTTCATTGGCTTCGTTACAGGGATGTAAACATACAAACAATGGTTGTCAACCAGTGATAGGGGACAAACATACACACATAAGTGCAGTAGTGGCTGTGTGGTAAGTAGCTTGCTTACCAACCACATGGTTCTGGGTTCAGTCCCACTGCGTGACACCTTGGGCAAGTGTCTTCTACTATAGCCTCGGGCTGACCAAAGCCTTGGGAGAGGATTTGGTATTCGGAAACTGGATGAAGCTCATTGTATATATATATATATATATATATATATATGTATATATATATATATTTTCCCGAGCGTCCAATAACACTATCCGTATCACGTCCTCACTTTGTTGTTTTTTTGTTATTGTTCTTTGTGTTTTTTTTAACCTATATATATATATATATATATATATATATATATATATATATATATAGGCGCAGGAGTGGCTGTGTGGTAAGTAACTTGTTTACCAACCACACGGTTCCAGGTTCAATCCCACTGCGTGGTATCTTGGGCAAGTGTCTTCTACTATAGCCTCGGGCCGACCAAAGCCTTGTGAGTGGATTTGGTAGACGGAAACTAAAAGAATCCCCTCATATATATGTGTGTGTGTGTGTGTGTGTGTGTGTTTGTGTGTGTATGTGTTTGTGTGTCTGTATTTGTCCCCCCACCAACATCGCTTGACAACCGATGCTGGTGTGTTTACATCCCCGTAACTTAGCGGTTCGGCAAAAGAGACGCCGATAGAATAAGTACTAGGCTTACAAAGAATAAGTCCTGGGGTCGATTTGCTCGACTAAAGGCAGTGCTCCAGCATGGCCGCAGTCAAATGACTGAAACAAGTAAAAGAGTATATACATATATATATATATATGTGTGTGTGTGTGTGTGTGTGTGTGTGTGTGTGTGTGTGTCTGTGTTTGTTCCCCCTACCATTGCTTGACAACTGATGCTGGTGAATAAATAATACTAAAAAACACAAAAAACTCTTCCAACTGTCTGTTCTGATATATAACAACTGCGAAAACAATATTTCCAGAATTATGTAACTCACATAAAAAAAAAAAAAACTAATACATACTTCACATAAAAAAATCTAAAAAAAAACAACCACATACTGGATTGTAAAACTTGAATAAGCAGACGCACTTTAAGAGGACACAAGCTTGGAATGTAACCCTGCCTACATAATTATATAAATAGAAACATATTGGGTTGGTCATCTCCTACCAATTAAACAGAGGCACTATCCATAAGTACATACGTGCATACTTGTATACATACATATATATATATATACATACATAGATGCGTATAGACATGCACACATGCATACGCATGTACACAGATGCATACACACACACACATACATACATATATGCAAACATACATACATACATACATACATACGTACGTACATATATATCATGAACTAACTGTTTCTTTCTCAGATGCAGCACAGAATTTTGTCAGTGAACAGGTCGCGGTCTCAAAGCGACGAAAATATTTTGACAAATTCAATTTAAATGTGTAGGAGTGGCTGTGTGGTAAGTAGCTAGCTTACCAACCACATGGTCCCGGGTTCAGTCCCACTGCGCGGCACCTTGGGCAAGTGTCCTCTACTATAGCCTTGGGCCGACCAAAGCCTTGTGAGTGGATTTGGTAGACGGAAACTGAAAGAAGCCCGTCGTATATATGTATATATATATATGTATGTGTGTGTTTGTCCCCCCCAACATCGCTTGAGAACCGATGCTGGTGTGTTTATGTCCCCGTAACTTAGCGGTTCGGCAAAAGAGATCGATAGAATAAGTACTAGGCTTCTAAAGAATAAGTCCTGGGGTTGATTTGCTCGACTAAAAGGCGGTGCTCCAGCATGGCCACAGTCAAAAGACTAAAACAAGTAAAAGAGTAAAAGAGTAAGTGAATCTAACGGATTTTGTGTGTTATTTTAAATGGCTTATAAACACCCTCCACGCTGCAATTGTTTTCGTTCCAGCACACGATCTCAGATCAGGTCACTTGCTATGCAAGTACATCTCCGTAACTATTTATTTGATTTTCACTTTAGCTTTTCACAAAATCATTAGCACGATGGGCATTGGTTAACGGCATTTCGTATGTCTTTACATTCAGAGTGGTGGAGGCGCAATGGGCCCAGTGGTTAGGGCAGCGGACTCGCGGTCGTAGGATCGCGGTTTCGATTCCCAGACCGAGCGTTGTGAGTGTTTATTGAGCGAAAACACCTAAAAGCCCCAGAAGGCTCCGGCAGGGAATGGTGGCGAACCCTGCTGTACTCTTTCACCACAACTTTCTCTCAATCTTACTTCCTGTTTCTGTTGTGCCTGTAATTCAAAGGCTCAGCCTTGTCACACTCTGTGTCACGCTGAATATCCCCCGAGAACTACGTTAAGGGTACACGTGTCTGTGGAGTGCTCAGCCACTTGCACGTTAATTTCACGAGCAGGCTGTTCCGTTGATCGGATCAACTGGAACCCTCGTCGTCGTAACTGACGGAGTGCCAACATTCAGAGTTCAAATTCTCCTGAAGTTATCTTCGCCTTTCATCCTTTCGGGTTCATAAAATAAGTACTAGTTGAGCACTGGGGTCGATGTAATCAATTTACCACCTTCCCCGAAAATGCTGGCCTTGTGCCAAAGTTTGAAACCATTATTATTATCATTATCTTTATTATCATTATTATTATTATTAATATTATTATTATTATTATTATTATTATTATTAATATTATTATTATTATCATTATTATTATTAATATTATTAATATTATTAATATTATTATTATTATCATTATTATTATTAATATTATTAATATTATTATTATTATTATTATTATTATTATTATTATTATTATTATTATTATTATCATTATTATTGAGTGAGAGAACAGTACAAGCCATTGAAGTGACACTGGGGTAAAATATACAAAGCCCAATATACCCGTCATGACTACCCGTCTGATAAGGGTACACCAGGCACATGCATCGCAACCACATGTGAGCGACATGGTGATCTATCAAGGTAAAAGAGTACTTGACCTTGCAGGTGGGGTCCAGTTAGAATGTTCTTCAGGACGAGTAGCCCATGCTGCTCAAAAAGGCCCCTGATTAAGGGTTGCTTAAGGTTCCAGAGGTGACTTATTCAAACCCCAAAGAATTCCTTTCAACACATGGCAATGATGCTCCCCCACTACTTCTGCTCATGATCAGAGATGCACATATCGTCAGCCACTAAGGGACATGCTCAACTGTTTATAACGTCAAACAACTCACAAGCAAATCTGTGATATTGAGCAGAATATTTGCTGTTTCCCATCTTTTATACCAAGAGAAAACATGGATTTGGTGTAAATAACAGACATAGTCAAGACTATTGAAAAGCTTGCAAGATGCAACAAAAATTTTAGGAAAATAAAAATAAGTGGAAATTTTACTGGTGAGTGTGTTAAATTATAAGGCACAAAAAGAAAATGATTTTCCCCAGACAACAGTGTATATATATATATCATCATCATCATCATCGTCGTTTAACGTCCGCTTTCCATGCTAGCATGGGTTGGACGATTTGACTGAGGACTGGTGAAACCGGATGGCAACACCAGGCTCCAGTCTGATTTGGCAGAGTTTCTACAGCTGGATGCCCTTCCTAACGCCAACCACTCAGAGAGTGTAGTGGGTGCTTTTACGTGTCACCCGCACGAAAACGGCCACGCTCGAAATGGTGTCTTTTATGTGCCACCCGCACAAGCCAGTCCAGGGGCACTGGCAACGATCTCACTCGAAAATCCTACGGGAGCCAGTCAGGCGGTACTGGCAACGGCCACGCTCAAAATGGTGCATCTCATGTGCCACCCGCACAAGCCAGTCCAGGGGCACTGGCAACGATCTCACTCGAAAATCCTACGGAAGCCAGTCAGGCGGTACTGGCAACGGCCACGCTCAAAATGGTGCATCTCATGTGCCACCCGCACAAGAGCCAGTCCAGGGGCCCTGGCAACGATCTTACTTGGCTTGCCGGGTCTTCTCACTCACAGCACAGCACATATAAATAATTTTATATGAAGGGCATTAACTGTGTAGTAATGCCTCACGCTTCGAGGGACTAAATAAGTCAAAAACTACCAAAGAGATAAATTTTGAAAGCTGCATTCCCTCGCTTTCAGTAAATATGTTGCTTATTTTTTGGTAGTTTTTGACTTATTTAGTCCCTCGAAGCGTGAGGCATTACTACACAGTTAATGCCCTTCATATAAAATTATTTATATTTATGAAAAAATGATGAATTGTTTTCATTACGAAATTTTTTTCATTATTTTTTTCATTCTGAGGCTTTTTTCACGCTGACTACTTGATAAATTCTTATAAAGAATTTATCCTATATTAGGATCTTTTTTAAAACGGGGGCCACATTTTTCATTAACGAAACACTTTGAAACTTGGAACACTGGTAGAATGTGTCATATAAAACATCTTTTTCTCTTAGTCTTCTTTAAAAAAAAAGAAATCCATAAGTTATTCCATATTAAAGTTGTCGTATTTCTATAATTTCAACCAATCACTGACGTCCATTCAGCCGATATACATTAAGTGCCGACTACATAAACAAACGATTCTGAAACAATTAACCCTAACCCTAACCCTAAGGTTAGGGTTAGGGTTAAAGCAAATTTAAAATGAAAAAAGCAAATAAAACGAAGGTATGGAGATTAAATACGCTTTACACCGCTTAATCAGCCAAAGGAGTAAATGTAAACAACTGAATACTTGTCAGTGATTGGTTGAAATTATCGAAATAAGACAATTTTTTACATGAAATAAATTCGAATACAAAAATATTTTTCTGTTCTATAACACAAAATAGATAAGTATACGAAGTTTGAAAGTCTTTCCGTACCAAAAACACTACATAAAACATTAATGAAAAATGTGGCCCCCATTTTAAAATAGATCCCTATATTATATTATATTATATATATATATATATATGTGTGTGTATATATATATATATATATATATATATATATATATATATATATATATATGTGTGTGTATATATATATATATATATATATATATATATACACACACACATACATATACAAAGGGTTGGCCAAAAGTCACCTGATAGTAAATCAAATCCATTTAATTCCAAGATTTATTTAGGTTTAACAACTGAATGAATTAATAAAAGCATCTAAATATGAAACATCAGGGAAATTGTTCAAACTGAAGTCCCTCTTGTGCGACATATTTTTCTATTCGGGTTAATATAGAATTACAAATAGTATTCATGGAATTTTGATTTACTGTCGGGTGACTTTTGGTTAATTCTGTGTATGTATAAATATATAGCAAGGATAAAATAACACCACCACCCTTTTACCCGCACCCACTTATTACACTTGGTATAGCACTAGTGTAACAATAATTGGGTACTCTCCCAGCAGTATATTGGATAGATACTATCCCTTAGTGGGTTGAATCCTCAACCCCTAACTCTCTTGCATTATATATATATATATATATATATATATATATATATATATGGGAGAATATACAAAAAATAACAACAGACGAGGACAGGTGGTGTAAATAACAAAAGTATATATTAGTATGACGCTCGGGAATACGGAAAGTCTTTGACGTTTCGAGCTACGCTCTTCAACAGAAAGAATACGGAGACAAGGAGAAAAACACGGAGAAATCCAAATACATATATGTAGACAGAGGCGCGATTGTATGTGTGTGTAGGTAAGAAAGACCACGTGGAGTTCAACAGCACTGTTAAGGATAAACAGATGGAAGAATGCAGGTGTGTATGTCCTACATGTGTGTGTGTATATATACACATATATATATAGAGAGAGAGGGGGGGAGAGACAGGGTGAACCGTATGTCTTTTAAAGGATTATATATAACGTGTGAGGAAGTGTAGATGGTGGGGGTAGAGACGGAAGGTGACGGGATGATAGTGGTGGTGGTGGTGGAAACAACGCGTTAGTGCAGTAGTAGTAGTATGAGTTTCACAAACTACTAGACACAGCAGCCAAAACTCCTTCAAAAGAAAAAGACGTATTAAATGATGCAATATTCCGGATTTATTAAAAGTACTAAGTCATAGCTGGAACACCTTTTTATCTGCTCGACTGAGACTGACCTAAAGCTAAGATACTCCTCTCGCCGCTACCATACGAGTCGCCCCCCCCCCCCCCAGTAACCCCTCCCCCCCCCACCTTCACACAACCATGCCACACATTACACTTGAAATAACACTATGACGTCATAATGGAACTTTTCATACGGTCTCACTCTCTCTCTCTCTCTTTCTCTCTCGTATGTCTACTATCTATCACTTAGTCACTCTCTCTCTCTCTCTCTCTTTACATTTATTTCTTAGATGCTTCCACCCCACTCTCTCTATTTCTTAGCCTCTCACACTTTTTCCATACACAACCATTTTCTTGTTCTCCCTCTCTCTCTCTCTCTCTCTCTCTCTCTCTCTCCATCACATACACACACATCCACGTTCTCCTTTCTCTTTCATCGTCGCTCTTATCCTCCCCGCCATCTCTCTATCACTGTCTGTCTCTCACGCTTTCCCATTCATACAAAACCGTTTCTCATTCTCCACAGTCACACTATCTGTTCACCTCTTTCTATCCCTCTTGGTTTCTCTTTTATACATACCCGCTTTCATTCCCCCCACCCAGGCTATAAGACTGAGAGAAAGAAAAAGACAGACATAGAGAGGGAGAAACCGAGAGAGAAAGAGAAAGACATAGAGAAAGACGACAGGCAGAAAGGGTAGAGAGAGAAACAGACAAGCGGAAAGAGAGAGACAGAGCTGAAGGGAGAAAGAGTCAAAGATAGTGGGGGAAAGAGATAAAGGGAGAAAGGGTTAGAGAGAGTGGGGAAAGAGACAGAGAGAAGACAGACAAAGAGAGAGACAATGGCTAATTGTTGCCTTCGATCCGCTTGCCAAGTTTTCCATATGTATGTAGACAGGTAGATAGAAAGTGCAAAGAAATGGCGAATCTCTGACGATGAGCTTTCGCGTTCAATCAACAAAAAATACTCGCTCCTTCAGTGTATGACGTATTACGTGTAAAAGGTGCACGAGTACTTGTGACACACGTTCCTTTCTTTAAGTACAACCCACATACACGCGGTTTTACTTTCACTTGTTTCAATCACCCGACTGCTGTCATGCTGGGGCAGCGCCTTGAAGGAACGTGAGAAGGTACAAAGTAAACTACAAATATAAAAAAAGGAAACGTGTGAGATCTTTATGATTTGACGGGCAACATTTTTTTATGTAGTGTTTTTGGTACCGAAACACTTTCAAACTTCGAATACTTGTATATTTTGTGTTATTGAACAGATAAAAAAATTTTGTATTCGAAGTTATTTCATGTAAAAAAATTGTCGTATTTCGGTAATTTCAACCAATCACTGACGTCTATTGAGGTGGAAACAATTACGCCGTGGAATGTAAACAACGGTGTTACGGGATTTTTTCCCTTGAATAAAATTAGTGCCGTTGTTTGTCAACAACAACTATCAGCGGTATATATTTCGTTTGTTACTGTTATTTATGACATCGTTCGTGCGTTTGTACTGGTTTTAGCTTTAGGGTTTTAGGGTTAGGGTTCGGGTTTTAGAGTTAGGGTTAGTTTTAGGATTACGGTTAGGGTTATGATTATTTTTGCCATAACCTTAACCCAAACCCTATAACTCATAACCATAACCCTAACCCCAACCCTAACCCTAACCCTAACCCTAAAACCCGAACCCTAACCCTAAAACCCTAAACCCTCACTAGGGAATAATGATATAATTAAAAAGGGAATAACATACTTGACACCGAACAGCAGTAACTCTATTGAGCTGAATAGACGTCAGTGATTGGTTGAAATTACAGAAATACGACAACTTTAACATGAAATAACTTGCGATGTACAATTTTTTGTTAAGAAGGTTAAGAGAAGAAGTTGTTTTATATGACACATTCTACCAGTGTCCCAAGTTTGAAAGTGTTTCGTTAAGAAAACAAGTGTTGCCCGTCAAATCATAAAGAACCAACGTGTGTGTGTGTGTGTGTAGAATGTGTTTGCACATCTGAACATTTGTTTAAACTTTTTTCCGATCATCACTTTGTAACTTTAGATTCCCCTAAACACTTCATTTCTATATTTGTACTATTGATAAGCAGATGCTTGTCGAAACCGGTTTTTGTGTTTATTCCTTTATTTGTTTCAGCTATTTGACTGTGGCCGTGCTGGAGCACCGCCTTTAGTCAAGCAAATCTACCCCAGGACCAGCAACGGTGGGGGGCACAAACACAGATACACACACACATATATATATATATAATATATATATATATATATATATATATATATATATATATATATATAAGCCCGTCATATATATATATATATATATATATATGTGTGTGTGTACGTGTGTCACCCCACCATCGCTTAACAACCAATGCTGGTCCCCGTAACTTAGCGGTTCAGGAAAAGGGACCAACCGAATAAGTACTAGGCTTACAAAAAATAAGTCCTGGGGTCGATTTGCTCGAATAAAGGGTGCTCCAGCATGGCCAGTCAATTGACTAAAACAAGTAAAACAGTAAAAAAGAGTATACATACACATACATATGCATACATAAATATATATATATATATATATATATATATATATATAATACAAATAATAAATGAGTATATGCATATATATGTACATACCTACATCTACCTGTATATATAGATTCATATCTGGGTACAGTACGTTGCAAAAAACGTGGACAAAATGATAAACAGAGTACAGAAA
>NC_142957.1:7235150-7247192 GCF_046866305.1 Octopus bimaculoides | reverse complement strand
TATATATATATATATATATATATATATATATATATATATATATATATATATATATATATATATATATATATATATATATATATATATATATATATATATATATATATATATATATATATATATATATATATATATATATATATATATATATATATATATATATATATATATATATATATATATATATAGTATATATGTATATATATATATATATATATATGTATATGTATATATATATATATATATATGTATATATATATATATATATGTATATATATATATATGTATATATATATATATATATGTATATATATATATATATATATATATATATATATATATATATATATATAGGCGCAGGAGTGGCTGTGTGGTAAGTAGCTTGCTTACCAACCACATGGTTCCGGGTTCAGTCCCACTGCGTGGCACCTTGGGCAAGTGACTTCTACTATAGCCTCAGGCCGACCAAAGCCTTGTGAGTGGATTTGGTAGACGGAAACTGAAAGAAGCCCGTCGTATATATGTATATATATATATATATATATATATATATATATATATATATATATATATATATGTATATATATATATATATATATATATATATATATATGTATATGTTTGTGTGTCTGTATTTGTCCCCCCCCCCAACATCGCTTGACAACCGATGCTGGTGTGTTTGCGTCCCCGTAACTTAGCGGTTCGGCAAAAAGAGACGGATAGAATAAGTACTAGGCTTACAAAGAATAGGTCCTGGGGTCGATTAGCTCGACTAAAAGGCGGTGCTTCAGCATGGCCACAGTCAAATGAGTGAAACAAGTAAAGAGAGTAATAAAAATGGAAGGGCAACATTGGGAAAAGTAGTCCTAGATAACTTCAAAAACAAGAAATTTTTATCATGAAACCAGGAGTAGCCTCAGGTAGGTGGGTTGGTATCAGAAGTGTTAAGATAAACATCGTTGAAAGATTTGAAAACTAAATTAAAATGACTATGATATTTCTGTTGAAATACATTGTCTTTGTCTCAATTAATTTCGAAAATAATGAAGAATTTGGTAATTGAACTGGTATTTGGAACATAGATTATTAACATGAAACTTTGAAGGAAGGTTTTAAAACAAGCAAGTTTCATCATCATCATCATCATCGTTTAACGTCCGCTTTCCATGCTAGCATGGGTTGGATGATTTGACTGAGGACTGGTGAAACCAGATGGCTACACCAGGCTCCAATCTGATTTGGCAGAGTTTCTGCAGCTGGATGCCCTTCCTAACGCCAACCACTCAGAGAGTGGAGTGGGTGCTTTTACGTGCCACCGGCACGAAGGCCAGTCAGGGGGTAACTGGCAATGGCCACGCTCGAAATGGTGTATTTTACGTGCCACCTGCACAGGAGCCAGTCCAGCAGGACTGGCAATGAACTCGTTGGTAACAGTTTATATCCAAGAACTAAGAACGGGCTCATGTGGGTTGGTATCAAAAGGGCAAAGATAAACATGATGGAAAGATCTAGAAACTAAATCATATGACTAGGATATTTCTTGCCTTTGTTTTCAATTAATTTTAATAATATTGAATTTAACAAAATAATTTGGCCATTGTTAAGTTGGTGGGACTGAACCCAAAACCACAAGGTTTGGAAGCAAACTTTTTACCACATGGCCTCCTGACTGGCCTTCATGCCGGTGGCATGTAAAAGCACCCACTACACTCTCGAAGTGGTTGGCATTAGGAAGGGCATCCAGCTGTAGAAACCCTGCCAAATCAGATTGGAGCCTGGTGCAGCCATCCAGTTTCACCAGTCCTCAGTCAAATTGTCCAACCCATGCTAGCATGGAAAGCGGATGTTAAACGATGATGATGATGATGATAATATTGAATTTAACAAAATAATTTGGTCATTAAGTTGGTGGGACTGGACCCAAAACCACAAGGTTTGGAAGCAAACTTCTTACCAACATGGCCAGAGAATAAAATTAATTAAAGTGAAATGAAGCATGCACAAAATGGGCATCAACATTTCAGACAGAACAGCTTTCTTTGCAGAGTTCCAACATTGGTTAGAAGAACCTTAACCCAAATGACAGGCAATGTTTTACATGAGATTTTTCTTCTCCAAGGCAGAGCACCACACTTTACATGCGTGTGACATTCTTGGCATTGTTTCCAAAGCTGAATGCCCAGCAATAAAAGTAGGTTGGTGGGGTGAATATACGAGTATAATTAGTAATTCTAAATCGTTGGAGATAATTAACCACTATGTATCAGGTTGGTGCATAATTATTGCAGCGTTTTCCAACAAATTTTATTCAACAAAAACAATAAACAATAACATGTAACAAAAACATCTTTAAATGATTATTCCGGAGCATATTCACCATCTACCTCAATTGCTGCTTCCCATTTGCTTGGTAGATGGCCAGGTCAGACCATCATTTAAAGATGTTTTTGTTAAATATTGTTATTGTTTTTGTTGAATAAAATTTGTTGGAAAAAAAACCACAATAATTATGCACCAACCCAATACATGTATGTATGTGTATGTATATATATATATATATATATATATATATATATATATATATATATATAATTTAGAGAAAAACCACTATTAAATAATTCAATAATGAAGAATATAATTCATACCCTCTAGAAAATAAATATATCATGAAAACCTTATTCTAAAAGTCAATAAAGTACATAAAAGAATAACTAGTAAATGGTATATATACATATACACACACACACACACACACACACACATATATATATATATATAAACAAATAGTAAATGAGTATATGCATATATACGTACAGGTATGTGCATACCGACATCCACCTGTATGTATAGGTGCATATCTGGGTACAGGACATTGCAAACAAAACGTAGACAAGAAAACACACAAGCCACATAGAGAACATTCTACTTCATCAGCTACCCCCGTTTTAACACCGGCGTTTCGAAGATATATATATATATATATATAGAAATATATATATATATATATATATATATATAGAGAGAGAGAGAGAGAGAGATGCCTATAATAGGACATCTACTCGCTAGAAAGAGTAGCAAAAAACTCTATACCACAAAAATAGCTTGAAACCATGGTACAGAGTATAGACTGGTAAAAATGTTTTTATTTTTCATTCTCTTTCGAAATTATCCCTATTTTTGTGGTATAGAGTTTTTTGCTACTCTTTCTAGCAGGTAGATGTCCTATTATAGGCATCTCTATATTTTAAATGAATAATATATATGTAGTCTATTGACTAATTTTTTATTCTCGCTGGACCACTGGTGGTAAATTAAATTTCTAAAATTTATTTTGCTGCCCTATGATTAATAATTATAATTTTTTTGGGCTAATTTCGGAAAGAAAATCGGCATTTGTTTTACATTTACTGCCGATTAGTTAATGCGCACATGCATGGTTAATTTTTGGGAAATTAAGCATGTAAACTCGAGTCGGGTTATTTCCTTGGCTCGTGTTTACACGCTAATCCGGATCTCTGCTGACGAAAGCCCCGGAGTTAGATATAATTTTATCTAGCTAAATAGCTTGAAACCATGGTACAGAGTATAGACTGGTAAAAATGTTTTCATTTTTCATTCTCTTTCGAAATTATCCCTATTTTTGTGGTATAGAGTTTTTTGCTACTCTTTCTAGCGAGTAGATGTCCTATTATAGGCATCTCTATATTTTAAATGAATAATATATATGTAGTCCATTGACTAATTTTTTATTCTCGCTGGACCACTGGTGGTAAATTAAATTTCTAAAATTTATTTTGCTGCCCTATGATTAATAATATATATATATATATATATATACATATATATATATATATATATATATATATATACATATACATATATACATACATACATACATACATACATACATACATACATACATACATACATACATACATATATATATATATATATATAGGCACAGGCATGGCAGTGTGGTAAGAAGTTTGCTTCCCAACCACATGGTTCCAGGTTCAGTCCCACTGCGTAGCACCTCAGGCAAGTGCCTTTATGCTGCCTTGGAATGACTAAAGCCTAGAGAATGGATTTGGTTGATGGAAGCTGAAAGAAGCTCATCATGTGTGTGCATGTGTGTGTCTTTGTATCTGTGTGTGTGTCCCACCACTACTTGACAACCAGTATTGATGTCAAGTAGTGGTGGTAAGAAGTTTGCTTCCAAATCTTGTGGTTTTGGGTTCGGTCCCACCAATGACCAAATTATTTTGTTAAATTCTTCATTATTATTAAGATTAATATGATATGATAATTATTAAACTACGATTTTAAGATGGAGTATATACCATCAGCATTGGTGTGCTTATGTTCCTGTAACTTGGTGGTTTGGAATAAAATAATAGGCCAATAGAATAAGTCCCAGCCTTTCCAAAAAAGCATAAGCAATTAGTAAGTACTGGGGTTAATTCATTCAATTAAAATTCAAGGCACTACCCCAACTAAAACAATTAAAAGATAAAAGAAACATTATGTGTGTGTGTGTGCACATGTACACATGTATGCATGCACATATGGATGCATTTGAAGATGTATGTATGTATACATGTGTATATGTATATATGAATAAATTCTGACCAGCCACCTGTTTGGCTGCAAGGTTGTGAAAGAAAGCATCTTGTTTTAAACAAGATCCTTCAGATCTAAAGAAGGTCTTGCAGATTTTTATAGTCCCAGATTTCGTGATCTTTTGTAGCGTATGAATTAAGGATTTGCTTTCTCTCCCCAAGACCCCCAAGTTCAGCCATACCTTGCTCTAGACAGATTGGTATACACGGTTATTCAGAAGAATGAACTGATTTCATTATGCAATATTTTAATAAAGAAAAGCAATAGAAAACTCCAGCGAAGTCACAAGTATTTACTCCCAATCAACTTTTATTTACAAGTGTTCGATGTGGCCACCACCTGCAACACGGGCAACATCAATGCGATAAAAGAATTCCTCCCAGACGTGTATCAGCATACTACGATCCACTGAGTTGATCATTGTTGCTATTCGATGTTTAAGGCTGTCGAGGTTAGTGGGTAGCGGTAGAACATAAACGCGATCTTTTACATATCCCCACAAGAAAAAAATCACACGCTGTGAACTCTGGGGATCTCGCAGGCCAAGCGGATACTGATTTTGCTGGCGCATATTACCTGATTGTAGTAGACAGTTATACTAAGTGACCGGGAATATGTAGATGTAGGAAACCAACCCCTACGGTAACTACAGAATTTCTTCATGAACTCTTTGCAAGATATAGTGTCCCAGACACCATAGTATCTGATAATGGCACGCAGTTTACAACATATGAGTTTTTAAATTTTTGCAAAATGTATGCAATTGAACACATATCTACTCCACCATATCACCCAAGATCAAACAAGCAAGTAGAACGGTTCATGGATACATTTAAAAGAGCATTAAAGAAATCAAGGAACAAGCTAGTTGCTGACACAGCATTGACACAATTCTTGAGGCTTTAGAGGATAACACCAAACATAAACATCTGTTCAGGCAAATCACCTACTGAACTAATATTTGCTCAAAAAATGTCAATTTTTGACAAGCTGTTACCAGTAAGAAAAACAATTAGGGAAAAAACACTAAAAATATGACAAAGTAATTTAATATTGGTGACAAGGTGTCTTTCAAAGTATATACAAATGGAAGAGAAGGTTGGGAAGATGGAGTAGTAACAAACGAATAGGCAAAATGACATATACGATAAGAAGCAAAAAAATGAGAATACAGAAGACATTTTATACCAGTTAAAAAATAGATATACGGAAAAAAGAAAAGAGATGCCCCTGGAAGTGCTCTATGACACCTTTCGTGTTCCAACACCACAAGAAGTTGAGCCTAGGCATAGCAGCATAAGAAAGAGGAAACAAACAGAATGATTGGAAGTAGTGCCTAAAGGGGAAAAATATTAAACTTCCCTAGGAAGTAAATCTCAAAGGGGAAGATGTTGTGGCAAGAGTGATTGACACCCCTGGGGGACTGGAAGAATGGACTAACCGAACTCTTTAGTTGAGCAGATCGACCCCCAGGACTTATTCTTTGTAAGCCTAGTACTTATTCTATCGGTCACTTTTTGCCGAACCGCTAAGTTACGGGGTTGTAAACACACCAGCATCGGTTGTCAAGCGATGTTGGGGGGACAAACACATATATATACATATATATATATATATATATATATATGACAAGCTTTTTTCAGTTTCCGTCTACCAAATCCACTCACAAGGCTTTGGTCGGCCCGAGGCTATAGTAAAAGACACTTGCCCAAGGTGCCACGCAGTGGGACTGAACCCAGGACCATGTGGTTGGTAAACAAGTTACTTACCACACAGCCACTCCTGCCTTGAGAAATTTTTAATCAAATGAATTGACTCCAGTACCTTCATTTCTCTTTTTTAAGCCTGGTACTTATTCTGTTGGTCTCTTTTGCTGAACCACTAAGTTACAGGTATGTAAACACACCGACACTGGTTGTCAAGTGTTGGTGGCGGACAAACACAGATAGAAGATACATACATAGATTGTATACGACAGGCTACTTTCAGTTTCCATCTAACACATCCACTCACAAGGCTTTGGTCGGCCTGAGGCTGTAGTAGAAAACATTTGTCCAAGGTGCTCCACAGTGAGACTGAACCCAGAACCATGGCTCCCGTAGCTGTGGCTGGTATAAAACTGTTTGGACAAACGATTCAGTTCGGGCATGAGAAAATAAAGCAGAAACAAAGGTGTTTAAGATGCCAGCCATCAGAAAGTGACAGGTGTCCCCCATTGAATGGGGTACAGTGGGGGTGGGGTACAGTGGGGGAACTACGATAGGAATGTTGGATCATGTGATGAGGAAGGCTGAAAGTGACAGGGTGATGACGAGTGGGTGACTGGGTGGTCGTTGATGGGTGATGGAAATAAACATGGGAGGAAGTCGAGGAGAGGGGGGGATGTATCGATGGTGGGTGGGGTAGGGGGTGACATGACTAGACGTGATGAAAGGACTGTGAATGAGGGTAGATGTAGTGGACAGGGTAAAAATGAAGAAGACTGTTAAAATAGAAGGCAATGCATATGGCCTTAACACATTTGCTGTGTTGTTGTTGTGCATTAAAAAAGAAAATCATTTCCTCACAATATTTCCCCCCTACCACAAAAATATATGGGGGTGGCTGGAATGCTTAATGACTACAACTATTATTAATTACAATATGTTAAGTAACTCCGCTTTTGCTTGTAGGTCGCAAAACCTGTTTATGCGTAAGCATGCATATATATATATATATATATATATATATATATATATATATACTAGCAGAAATACCCGGCTTTGCCCGGGTTAAAGAGAATAATGAAATCTAAAAACGCCGTCTAGACTACGCAACCCTCAACTGTTAGTAGCTACGATACCATATTTCTACATTAATAACTCTCCAATCCATGCCAGCATGGAACATAGGCATTAAGTGGAATGCCAGTTTCTCATCTAGGAGGGCCTTGAAATCAATGTTACCAACTGGGGACTATGTGTGTCGCAGTGATAATAAAAAGACCCAAAGGAGGTCTGCAACGAAATAATTTTACTCAACACTTTGCAAGTGAATCGGTGGAGGCAAAGATGCGTCTCATTTACTTGACAATTTATGCACCACATTGCAGAAATCACAATGTAAGTATATCTGAAAGGGTAGTCTTACACTGTTGTACCGTTGAATTACAAATAATGCTCATCTGTTATGTTCGGGTTAAAATTTCATCAACATCAAAAATATATGAATTTTCATGGGAGTTATGGCCGTTATACACAGAATATAATTTCCAAATTTCATAAAGATCCGTTCAGTACTTTTGACGTAGTTTTGGATAAGAAAACAAATGACTAATGTGTGTGTTTGTGTGCATGTGTTTGTGTGTGATGGGTGTATATATGAATAGATATCTGTATACATGTATATATATGTATATATGTGTACATATTACATGTACATCTATATATATATACATCTACACATATGTATACATATACATCTCTTTCTCTCTCTTTCTCTCTTCCTCTCTCTCTGAAAGTATCTGTAATTACAGTATCGAAATGTGATTGTTTCAGTTAGTGAAATAACGTGTACATATACATCTATATGTATACATATACATCTCTCTCTCTCTTTCTCTCTCTCTTTCTATCTTTCTCTCTCTCTCTTTCTCTCTCTCTCTTTCTCTCTCTCTCTGAAAGTATCTATCATTACAGTATCAAAATGTGATTGTTTCAGTTAGTAGAATAGTTTCATTTTTAAAGTGAATGTATTTGACATGAGTGTTTTTGTTTCACTTTTGACACGTAATACTTAAATAGTGGAGGAGATATTATGTTGCCGTGGGCTCGAACTCTGCAAGAAGTAAAAAATTTTTTTGACTAAAACACAACTGGAACCCTAAGTAAGGCATCTGTAAAATTTGAATGAAATTGGTTGCGTAGTTCTCGAGTTTTAGGGATTCACACAGACAGACAGACACACATTCTCATTTTTATAGAAATAGATAAACAATATATGAGTATATGCATATATATATGTACATGTATGTATATACGTTCATCTACATGTACATATAGATACATAACTGGGTACATGACGTGGCAAATGAACAAGGACAAAATGGTAAACAAGGTGCAACAAACAAGCAGGCCACATAGAAACATCCCCTTCATCAGCTGCCACCATTAAAACTCCGGCGGGAGCAAAACGCATTGTTTGTATGCGTTTTGCTCCATTTATTATTATTATTCATATCTACTCAAAATACATCACTTTAACATGGAATTTCTACCCATTAACCGGGTGTGATATCCTGGTTTTTGTGTGATTTTTGCTACCCATGGTAACTATTAACATATTTACATTGTCAAAGTTTTTTCAACCGAGATTATATTAATATATACATAAATTAATATATATATATGATTAACTACAAAGTTAGTTTTTGTATGTGGCAGATGTTCAGGTGCAATAAACACTGTAAACAAACAGGAAACAACTTCTATCTCATTCCAGGGAGAAAAACTAGAGGTAGTTGATAGCTTCCGCTATCTGGGTGACCAAGTTAGTAGTGGGGGTGGGTGCGCTGAAAGTGTAACTGCTAGAATAAGAATAACCTGGGCCAAGTTTAGAGAGCTCTTACCTCTGCTGGCGACAAAGGGACTCTCACTCAGAGTAAAAGGCAGACTGTATGACACATGTGTACGAACAGCCATGCTACATGGCAGTGAAACATGGGCTGTGACTGCTGAAGACATGCGTAAGCTCGCAAGGAATGAAGCCAGTATGCTCCGCTGGATGTGTAATGTAAATGTGCATACCCGTCAGAGTGTAAGTATCTTGAGAGAAAAGCTGAACATAAGAAGCATCAGTAGTGGTGTGCAAGAGAAACTATTGCGCTGGTTTGGACATGTGGTGAGAATGAATGAGGATAGCTGCGTGAAAAAGTGCCACTCCCTAACAGTTGAGGGAACCCGTGGAAGAGGTAGGCCCAGGAAGACCTGGCTGAGGTGGTGAGGCAAGACCTTCGAACATTGGGCCTCACCGAGGCGATGACTACTGACTGAGACCTTTGGAAATGTGCTGTGCGTGAGAAGACCCGGCAAGCCAAGTGAGATTGTTGCCAGGGCCCCTGGACTGGCTCTTGTGCGGGTGGCACATAAGATGTACCATCCTGAGCGTGACCGTTGCCAGTACCGCCTGACTGGCCTTGTAGGGTTTTCGAGCGAGATCGTTGCCAGTGCCCCTGGACTGGCTCTTGTGCAGGTGGCACATAAAAGACACCATTTCGAGCGTGGCCGTTTTCGTGCGGGTGACACGTAAAAGCACCCACTACACTCTCTGAGTGGTTGGCATTAGGAAGGGCATCCAGCTGTAGAAACTCTGCCAAATTAGATTGGAGCTTTGTGTAGCCATCCGGTTGCACCAGTCCTCAGTCAAATCGTCCAACCCATGCTAGCATGGAAAGCGGACGTTAAACGATGATGATGATGATGATATATATATATATATATATATATATATATATATATATATATATATATATATTTATATATATATATATATATATATATATAATGCGAAAGAGTTAAGGGTTGAGGATTCAACCCACTAAGGGATAGTATCTATCCAATATACTGCCGGAAGGGTACCCAATTATTGTTACACAAGTATTATACCAAGTGTAATAAGTGGGTGCGGGTAAAAGGGGGTTATTTTACCCTAAATTTATATAGCAATAAGAAAATAGAGGAGAATATGTTGAACCCAACGACTTGCAGACAGTGTATCCCGTTGAATTCATTAATTTAATTCATAGCAAAAGTGACAAAAAAGGAAACTGTCTGCAAGTAGTTGGGTTCAGCATATTATCCCCCATTTTCTAACTGATATATCATCATCATCATCGTTTAACGTCCGCTTTCCATGCTAGCATGGGTTGGACGATTTGACTGAGGACTGGTGAAACCGGATGGCAACACCAGGCTCCAATCTAATTTGGCAGAGTTTCTACAGCTGGATGCCCTTCCTAACGCCAACCACTCAGAGAGTGTAGTGGGTGCTTTTACGTGTCACCCGCACGAAAACGGCCATGCTCGAAATGGTGTCTTTTATGTGCCACCCGCACAAGAGCCAGTCCAGGGGCACTATGGTTTCTATGGCTGGTTTCTATGGCTGGATGCCCTTCCAAATGTCAACCACTTGACAAAATGAAATGGGTGCCTTTTACGCGTCACTGGCATAAGTGCCTCTTATGTGTCACTTTCACTGGCCACGACTAAAATGTCACTTTGCCTGACATGTCTTCACAAGCACAGCAAATTCTGGTCCCTGAAGATCATTGTTTGAGAGCTAAATAACTTTGCTGTGTCTAGGGCAGGGCTGGTTAATCTGAGGCCCATGGGTCGCATGCGGCCCGCAGACTTTTATCTTGTGGCTTGCTTGATACTTTCTTGAAATGGATTTATTTACTCTTTTACTTGTTTCAGTCATTTGACTGTGGCCATGCTGGAGCACCACCTTTAGTCGAGCAAATCGACCCCAGGACTTATTCTTTGGAAGCCTAGTACTTAGTCTATCGATCCCTTTTGCCGAACCGTTAAGTTACGGGGACATAAACAGACCAGCATCAGTTGTCAAGCGATTTTGGGGGGACAAACACAGACTCACAAACATATACACACACATACATACATATATACATATATACGATGGGCTTCTTTCAGTTTCCGTCTACCAAGCCCACTCACAAGGCTTTGGTCGGCCTGAGGCTATTGTAGAAGACACTTGCCCAAGGTACCACGCAGTGGGACTGAACCGGGAACCATGTGGTTGGTAAACAAGCTACTTACCACACAGCCAAGAATATATATATGTGTGTGTGTGTGTGTGTATGACGGGCTTCTTTCAGTTTCCGTCTACCAAACCCACTCACAAGCCTTTGGTCAGCCCGAGGCTATAGTAGAAGACATTTGCACAAGGTGCCACGCAGTGGGACTGAACCGGGAACCATGTGGTTGGTAAGCAAGCTACTTACCACACAGCCACCCCTATGCTTATAAATAAACATTTTTTTAATATCTTATCAAAAATCAAGGATTGTAATGAAAAGTAAAAAAAGAAAGATACTACTGTTTTCAAAATGACAATACTTCATGTTGAATCAATGATCATTCATTCATTATTGTAATAATAGCACTACCACCACCACCACCACCATTCCCATCCTCCTCCTCGTCATCACCATATATTTGCGTCTTCCATTTTACAACAAGCATGTATGTATTTCTGTTTTATTAATCAGTTAAATAGAGCCCAGCGCAGTTCTCTCAGCTTTCTTCGGGGAGATCCATAACGAACACATGATAATTGGGCCAAATCTAATTTAGGTAGGCAGGCAAGAACATTGCTCTGAAATAACTGGGAAGATGCTTTACTACATATTATGTCAAGTGATAT
>NC_142957.1:7180150-7230150 GCF_046866305.1 Octopus bimaculoides | reverse complement strand
GACTAAGCCCATGCTGGGGCAGTGCCTTGAAGAGGTTTTAGCCAAACAAATCAACCCCAGTACATTTTTCTTACTTTTAAGCCCAGTATTTATTCTATTGTTTTCTTGTCAAACCGCTGATGTTATTGGGACGTAAACAAACCAACACCGGCTGTCAAGCGGTTGTGTGGAACAAACATGGACACAAAAACACACATTGATATACATATGTATATATATATATACAATGGGCTTCTTTCAGTTTGCATCAGCCAAATCCATTCACAAAACTTTGGTCTGTCCAAGGCAATAGCAGAAGACACTCGCCCAAGGTGACACACAGTAGGACTGAACCTGGAACCATGTGGTTGGAAAGTAAACTTCTTACCGCAGTCACACCTGCACCTTAGCTTTCTTTTTTTTTTTTTCTTTTCAAGAGAACAACAATTATAAGATGTATATAGTGTTATTTGAGGAAGATTTGGCTGCTATTTCTAACAATCTGAGCAACCATGAAGAGTTCACTCGCACCCTCCTCATTAAGTCGTGGTGTCAGGTGAAAGTAGTTCCAAGAGAACGGTTAGTCATGGTGCTAAGTCTGTGACTAAGTGGCGCCTGAAGAATAACAGCCCTCTTATCATTGGATACAAATATTAATAAAATAATTCTTGAAGAGTCTGACAAGAAAAAACATCTAAAAAAAAAAAACACTTATTTGGGGGTTTTTTTGTTGTTACTTTTTTCTTTCCTTCGTACCAAGTGGGAAGAAGCCATTTTAAGCAGAGGATGAAGAATGACACATTAAACAGAAGCAACTCTAAACATCTCATACAGTACTGAGTTAACTAGTTTTTATGTCCTGAATTCAAATCTTAGGCAAGTTAATTACTTGATCCATTCTTTCATCATTCCAATAATACATGTTTCACTTCTTAGACAGAAATATATGCTGCAATCCTAAACCTGAAAGTGTCAGGCTCTTGTTAGGGGCCTGTGAAACTTTAAGTCGCACAGAACTGAATCAACCCGTTTTAAATAATATACGTGTGTCATCATCATCATCATCATTTAACATCCGCTTTCCATGCTGGCATGAATTGGTTTTGAAGGCATTTGCCCACTGTATAACACACTGGGGCTGAACTTAAGACCACATGGTCTGGAAGCAAACTTCCAAACTATACAGCCATATATATATATATATATAGTCAAATAAATAATAACAGACAAGGGATAATTATCAGCTTCTTACAGCTGTTTCTTATGCATTTTTTTAAGTAAAGAATAAGAACATTACTTTATTACAAAAAATCGTAATCATCAGATGAGACGTAATTTCAACAACAAAAGAATATCCCAAGAATACAGCAGGGACATGGCTGAAGTCTGTTGAGGCCAACTATGAAATGGGAGACTGACCAACAAAGTTGACCATTGAGGTTAAGAATCTAGTTCTGCCATTTCATAGTTGGCCTCGACACACTTTAACCATGTCCCTGCTGTATTCTTGGGATATTTGTTTGTTCGTAAAATTACGCTTCGCCTGAAGATTACAGTTTTTTGTAATGAAGTAGTGTTCTCATTCTTCTATTAAAATATGCATAAGAAACAGCTGTAATAAGCTGACAATTATACCTCGTCTGTCATTATTCATTTGATTATAATACACCAAGGGGATTTACGACTTGTTGGACACCCTAGAGTATACCAACAACGTACAATTCAACATAACATGCTTTGGACCAGCCCCTAGGCACCGAATACTCATAGGGTTGGTTTTCTCTGTGTACACAACCGGAATATCCTATTAGATGCTTACCAACCACAGGTTATCCAACCTTACCTGGTGCATATCTTTTTAAGCACCTGATTCTATCTGAATCCTTATTTTTTGCTATTTATATATATTACAGATTCAAAGCTGTAGCTTTAATCCATTAAGTCCCACTATCCTATAAATAAGACACTAAATAAGACATTAAATAAGCTACATCACATTGTCTCAGTGTCCTATTTATCGGACGCCGAGTATTTCCATTTCTACTTGAAGTAAAGGAGTTTTAACAATTATTTTTTAAATTTTAACCTATTTCCAATTATTTGTAAAAATTTAAAAGTAATATTCAGAAATTTGAGTAGTCTGGGTCTTAATGGGTTAACTCAAAAAAAAGTCAAAGGTGCAGGAGTGGCTGTGTGGTAAGAAGCTTGCTTACCAACCACATGGTTCCAGGTTCAGTCCCACTGCATGACACCTTGGGCAAGTGTCTTCTACTATAGCCTCATGCCAACCAAAGCCTTGTGAGTTGATTTGGTAGACGAAAACTGAAAGAAGCCTGTTGTATATATATATTTATTTATACAAAAACAATTGCAGTGTGGAAGGTGTTTATAAGCCATTTAAGAAACATACAAAAACTGTTAGATTGACTTCGACATTAAAATTTAATTTGCCAAAATATTTTCGTTGCTTTAAGACCGTGACCTGATCACTAACAAAATTCCATGCTGCAGCACAGAATTTTGTTAGTGATCAGGTCACGGTCTCAAAGTGACGAAAATATTTTGGCAAATTAAATTTAAATATTGAGGTCAATCTAATGGCTTTTGTGTGTTTCTTAAATGGCTTATAAACACCTTCCACGCTGCAATTGTTTTCGTTCCGGGACACGATCTCAGATCAGGTCACTTGCTATGCAAGTACATCTCTGTAATATATATGTGTGTGTGTGTGCGTGTGTGTGTGTGTACACACATATATGTGTGTGTGTGTGTGTGTGTCTATGTTTGTCCCCACCACCATTGCTTGACAGTCAATGTTGGTGTGTTTACATCCCTGTAATCTAGCAGTTCAGCAAAAGAGACTGATAGAATAAGTACTAGGCTTACAAAGAATAAGTCCTGGGGGTCAATTTGTTTGACTAAAGGCAGTGCTCCAGCATGGCCTCAGTCAAATGACTGAAACAAGTAAAAGAATAAAAGAATATACATATCATTCACAGGTTTCAGAACAGTTTCCATCAACTAAATTTCATACAAAACTAGGGGTTTATAACAAAAGACATTTGCCTAAGGAGGAGGGTAGTAAAAATGAACCCAGAACTTAGGCGATTGTTAAGCAAGCTCCTTAACCCCAAAACCATCTGAGAAATGACACAATCAACCAAGTCCCCACCCCCTTGCCCCTTTCAACACTTTAGCCTTGTGTCTAATTAAGAACTACTTGTGTAATTCCAAGACAATTATGGTAAGTGACTAACACCTGACAAGTTGAAGATCGTTCGTGACTCGCTTTTAATTCCTGATTGTAGTCACAATAATTTTTCACCTTCTCTGTTAAATTATTGGAAATGCTAAGAATTTAACAGTCTTTGGTGCTGCCTCTTGTTCTGTCAAAATTAATCTTGGCAAAACTGGCAAACCAACAAATTCATCCTTGTCACCTCTTCCCATTAGACAACAAATTTGAGCGGGATAGTCAATCAATTAACTTGACCCCAGTACTTGACTGATACTTTAATGATTAAAAGTAAAGCTGACTTCAGCAGGATTTGAACTCAACAGAAAGAGCCAAAATAAATCCTGCAAAGTATTTTCACCAATGGTCTAATAATTCTGCTGGTTCACTATCATTAATAATAATTCTTTCTGTTATAGGTATAAGGCCTGAAATTTTGGTGGAGGGGACTAGTTGATTACATCGACCCCAGTGCTCAACTGGGACTTATTTTATTGACCCTGAAAGGATAAAAAGCAAAGTCAACCTCAGCAGAATTTGAACTCAGAACATAGTGACAGGCAAAATACTGCTAAGCATTTTGCCTGGCATGCTAACAATTCTGCCAGCTCGCTGCCGATGATAATAATATTTTAAAAGGATTGATGTAACTCTTCACAAAGGTAAAGAGACAATACGAAGAGCACTCTTCATATTGTCTAATAACATATTTTATTGACCACAAGGGCCCAAGACATGAAGGACAATATCAAAGGGCAAGATACAAAAATATAGGCGGGGTTTACATCACCCCAAAGAGAGAGACAAAAATATTAAAGGATATATAAATAGAAGTTAAGGAAATAAATGAATACAATCTCCAAGAGTAGGGCAAGCCGCTTAGGGTAATTTGGAGTAAACCCCACATAAAAATCCTGGATTACTCTGCTATCTCCAAGGCATGGGAAGTGCCCTCCACCAGTTTCTTTCATTCTGCTTAGAAAAGTATACTCAGAGTAGATCCATACAATCTCACACGTCTTGCCACTCTCGTCTACCTTTTGATAAACACACAAGATGGCAGCACCTCCCTCTTGACCCTTACCTTCTTCTTCAAATGAGATTTGAAGAAACTGATGAGAGCTTGACCAGATAGGAAAGTGCCAGTCTTCAAACCTTTCCGACAGGCCCACCACACAGATTCTTTTGCCACAGCCATTAAGCAGAGAAAGATCTTCCTTCCTTGTTTGCCAAAAGAAGGTGGTGCATCAACCTTCACTATACACTCAGCAGACAGCTTAGTTCATCTTACAAGAGACAGCAGCTGTTCAACACAAACCCACAAGTCTCTAATGCACGGACACTGAGTGATTGCATGCAGGACGGTTTTGTCCCCCTGCATGCATCTCAGGCAGGTTTGGCTGTTGGCACTTCCCTGCTTGAAGAGCTATCTCAAATAGGCAATACTCCCCAACACACACAAATGTAGCATTGCCATGCCAAAGTTTTTTGGAAACTGTCCATGATCTTCAACCTGAAAGTCCTCCAGAAGAGATAAAAAACAGACTTCTTGTTGATGCTGAGAGTCAATCCTAGGCTATCGTTGCTCACACCTTCAACTAGCCCCCTTTACAAATCTTGGGTTGTCTTTTTTGCTGATGGTTTTATCCAGCTGGTACAATGCAGTGAGTATCTGGTAATGTTCTAGAGGCCAAATACCCAATCTTGGTCTACGTTTGACCCATGACTGGTGCTGTGAAAAGATGTTATCATGGGTCTCCAAGGAACAACCTGTTATCACTGTGAAACCTTTGACAACAGGTTGTTGTCCACCCTTACAAAATTAGCTGGAGCAAGCGAAATCAAGAGCTGTGAGAAGAGAAATATCTCACAACAACAACAACAGCAATAATAATGGTTTCAAATTTTCTCAATGACAGAAATAATGATGAATCACTTCGATGTTATATCTAAAGCCATCGCCAGGAATATCAAGTTTTATACAAGATACAATATCAATATCAGCCAACAGCAGCATATCTCGACAAGAGCTGGAAAGACCACCTTAAATTACCTTAAAAACAAACAAACTGTAATCCATGACAGGATTTCAGCTCAATGAAGCGAGTTAATGAAACACTTCAATGAACTGTACAATCCTATGAAACTTGAACACGATCAGGAGAAGGCTACAAACACAAAGCACAGTGTTGGCTCTTTACAACAAATGCTGTACTGGGTAATGAGATAAACTCTACAAAACAGTTGTTACTTATATGTATGTAGTTAAATGAACAAGGTACAACAAGGATCTGCACTTATGCATGCTATCTGTATCCAATTCAGTGAACTAGGTGCATCTTCAGTGAAGAAAGTCAATCGAAGGAGCCAATCCAAATGGATTCAGAGACGACATATTGGTTTCAAATTTTGGCCCATTTTCACACCAGTATTTCACTAGTACTTATTTTATCGACCCCTAAATAATATGCTTTTACCCTATTTCTGTTGAGATGCTCTGTATTTCTTTCAATTAATTTTAAATATAACAAAGAATTTAGTAAAATAAATTTGTTATCATTAAGCTAGTGTTAGGAACATAAATTGTGAGTAAGGTTTGGTGGAAGATTTTAATTCAAAACTTTAGAAAAGGCTATAGTAGAAGACACTTGCCCAAGGTTCCATGCAGTGGGACTGAACCCAGAACAATATGGTTGGGAAACAAGCTTTTTATCACACAGCCCATGTTGTGCCTATATAATTATAACAACAACAACAGTTCTTTCTGCTATGGGAACAAGGCTGAAAATCTGGGGTGGGTAGGGGGCTAGTCAATTGCGTTGACCCAAAAGTTCAATTGACAATAATGATATTTTAAAATTTTAGCAAAAGACCAGTAATTTTAGGGGAAGGGCTAAGTGGATATCATCGACCCCAGTGCATGACTGGTATTTGTTTTATCAACCTTGAAAAAGATGAAGGGCAAAGTCAACCTTAGTGGAATTTGAACTCAAAACCTAAAGCCAGAAGAAACACTGCTAAGCATTTTGCCTGGTGCTGTATCTGCCAGCTTGGTGCCCTCACATAATAATAATAATAATAATAATAATAATAATAATAATAATAATAATAATAATAATAATAATAATAATAATAATAATAATAATAATAATAATAATAATAATAATAATAATAATATTAATGGTGATGGTGAAGATGATGATGGTGGTGATGATTTACCATGCTAGATGATTAAAACATTTCTTCCATATAATAAAGGAGTAAATTTAGGCCACAAGAGGAAATGATTCATATTAAGAGGGATGGGTGTCTTTATTAGCTCAGATAGATATTTTGCTTTAACGAGCGGCTTTAATTAAAACTTACATCAATCCTATCAAAGATAACACAAAGCTTAGAATCAACTCTTATGATTATTTGTTTACTGGATGTTTTTTGGGGGTTTTTTTGTATATGTGTTGGGACTATTTTAGGTAAAAAAATAACTTGGCTAGTAACCTTAGCAAAACAATCTTTTTATCTTCAACTTGTTTCAATCATTGGACTCTGCCCATGCTGGAGCCCTGCCTTAAAGGGTTCCAAGACAAACAAATTCCCCTCTGAACGTATTTTGTAACCCTGTCATACTGTATTTCTGTCAGAGCTGGAATAGATTAAACCTCATCTCTGCCGAATTCCCAGTAAAATGGTAATAAACTGTTGTTATTGCTGGCATCCTTTTGTCTCATGAGACAATGGAGTTGCACATAAAATAATCCAGTCCGGTTTTTACATTTCATGTCCTTTACATCTCCTGCTGTGGCTGTGTAGTCCTATTCTGGACAAACACTCCCTCTGGCAGGGGACGCAGATGTAGCGAACCTTTTTACAGCAGCACTGAAGTGTCCTCTCCAGTTTTGCGCAGGCCTGGGCTAGGTGTAAGAAAATCCTGGGTAGCCCAGCCGTCAGGATTCCTCTCTCGACCTTGCTGACATAGTCCAAAGGAGTGCAGAGCATTACGTTTGGCACCAGTTTGGTTGCAGGAGCTGCCGGAAGAGTGTCGAGTCGAACACTAAACCACCTACGGGGCTCCACTCTGGATTTCTTTGAAGGTTGTCTCCTTTCCGTAACCCTGAATAGGGGCCCATACCGGGTACTTTCGAATCACCCTGTATATATATATACACCCATATATATATATATATATATATATATATATATATATGTATATATATATATATATATATAGGTTAAGCGATTTAATCTAGAACCAGAAACGAATTTATCACTGGTGATACACACCCAGAAGTACAACCTAGCTCCTTTACAATGACAGCTAAAATGGTGGTGGTAGTGGCGGCAGTGGTAGTGGTGGTCTTTGTAGTGGTGGTGGTGGTGGTGGTTATAGTATAGAGCCCATGGTGATAGTTATGAGATAGTGGTAATAATGTGGTGGTGGTGGCGGTGTTGGAGGTGGTGGTGGTGACATCGGTTACTTGGTTTCATAAATGTTGCTCACTAATAATAGTGTTGGGTTTTTACTTCTTACTCCTGTGGTACATTACACACACACACACACACACACACACACACACATTTACCATGCATGCATATGTATGTATATGTGTGTGCATATATACGTGTGTGCATGTATATGTATGTGTGTGTGTATATGTGTGTATATGTATGTGTATATATATATATATATATATATATATATATATATATATATATATATATATATATATATATATATATATATATATATATATATATATGTCAATGTGAATACCCGTCAGAGTGTAAGTATCTTGAGAGAAAAGCTGAACATTAGAAGCATCAGTTGTGGCGTGCAAGAGAGACGATTGCGCTGGTATGGACATGTGGTGAGAATGGAGGAGGATAGCTGCGTGAAAAACTGCCACACCCTAACAGTTGAGGGAACCCGTGGAAGAGGTAGGCCCAGGAAGACCTGGGCTGAGGTGGTGAGGCAAGACCTTCGTACATTGGGCCTCACCGAGGCGATGACTACTGACCGAGACCTTTGGAAATGTGCTGTGCGTGAGAAGACCCGGCAAGCCAAGTAAGATCGTTGCCAGTGCCCCTGGACTGGTTCTTGTGCGGGTGGCACATGAGATGCACCATTTTGAGCGTGGCCGTTGCCAGTACCGCCTGACTGGCTCCTGTAGGATTTTCGAGCAAGATCGTTGCCAGTGCCCCTGGACTGGCTCTTGTGCGGGTGGCACATAAAAGACACCATTTCGAGCGTGGCCGTTTTCGTGCGGGTGACACGTAAAAGCACCCACTACACTCTCTGAGTGGTTGGCATTAGGAAGGGCATCCAGCTGTAGAAACTCTGCCAAATCAGACTGGAGCCTGGTGTTGCCATCCGGTTTCACCAGTCCTCAGTCAAATCGTCCAACCCATGCTTGCATGGAAAGCGGACGTTAAACGATGATGATGATGATGATGATATATTTGTGTATATATACATGAATATATATATATATGCATACATTTAAATATATTTGTATATATATATACAGTTATATATATTTATATATCTATATATATTTACATATATATATATATATATATATATATATATATATATATATATATATATACACACACACGCACACACACACACACACAAAAAGACAACTGTGTATGTCTGTAAATATTGATCTGGAACACAGTATTTATCAATGTGTAGTTTACTTATAAATACATTTATTGATCCCTCTGCACCTCGGCCACCTCTCTACATGTCTCTGTGTACATGCGTGCGTGCGTGTGTGTGTGTGTGTGTGTGTTTGTGTGTGCGCGCACTGTCCCCAAGTATGCTCCTAGCTATGAATGCGTGTGCGTCTGGATTTGCTGCACATGATCAGTGTCCTAGCTCCACCCACGCACACGTACACTACTCTTTCTCTCTCCTTGTCCATGGAACATTTTCTTTCTGTCTCTCCTCCTCTCTTTTCTCCCTCCCTACCACTCTCTCTCTCCCTACCACTCTCTCTCTCCCTACCACTCTCTCTCTCCCTACCACTCTCTCTCTCCCTACCACTCTCTCTCTCCCTACCACTCTCCCTCTCTCTCTCCTTGTGCTTGACTCAGTCTAACAATAAGAAACCATTATTTTTGCCTTCTTTACACACACTCACTGCTGCCACTAACTGTCAAGCACAACAAATATGTAACATCATCTATTTACTCTCTCTTTCTTTCTCTTTCTTTCTCTCTCTCTCTCTCTCTCTCTCTCTCTCTCTGTCATGCAAATATTGAATTTAGTACCTCACATTATGAACCTACTACATTCATGCAAGCATACACACACATATTTATACATACACACATACATACCTATGTAGATCTACATGCATAAAATTACATGAATTTTTATACTCTTTTTACTTGTTCCAGCCATCTGATTGTAGCCATGCTGGAGCACCGCCTTTGGTCGAAGAAATCGACCCCAGGACATATTTTTTGTAAGCCTAGTACTTGTTCTATCGGTCTCTTTTGCCGAACCGCTAAGTTACGGGGATGTAAACACACTAGCATCAGTTGTCAAGCGATGTTGGGGACAAGCACTGACACACACATCTACATACATACATATACATATATATATATATATATATATATATATATATACACACATATACATATATAAGACGGGCTTCTTTCAGTTTCAGTCTACCAAATCCACTCACAAGGCTTTGGTCGGCCAGTCAGGCGGTACTAGCAACGGCCACGCTCAAAATGGTGAATTTTATATGCCACCTGCACAGGAGCCAGTCCTGCGGCACTGCTCGAATGTCTTTTCACAAGCCACCAGCACAGATGTCAGGAAGGCGACGCTGGTAACGATTATGCTCAAATGGTGATATTTACGTGCCAATGGTGTTATTTATGTGCCACTGGCGCGGAAGCCAGACAGCTGCTCTGGCAACGATTACACTCGGACGGTGCTCTTAGCGCTCCACTGGTACAGGTGCCACTGGCGCGGAAGCCAGACAGCTGCTCTGGCAACGATTACACTCGGACGGTGCTCTTAGCGCTCCACTGGTACAGGTGCCAGCACGATTTCGCTTTCACTTGCCCCAACAGGTCTTCACAAGCCGAGTTTAGTGTCCAATGAAGGCCTTGGATTATATATGTAAGGGACGACCGTGCGAACTCAAAAAGGAGAAATGGTGACGAATGGAAAAACAGAGGACTCCTTTTATTTAAACGTGTCACATGGTCGAACACACAATAATATATCAAATGATGATATACAAAATGTTATACGACGATAACATAGATAACAGAGATATTTATTGTAGCGTTAAGGATGTATGTCTGTGTGAGAGTGTGAATGCGACATATAATAACATAATCAAAGACAGGCCGTCGTACAAAGAAAAGTGTGTATGTGAGTGATACATGTGTGTGTATGTGAATTATTACAGCAAATAGAAAGAGAGTCAGTAAATGACACGTGAGCAATTATACCAGTTCGTTAGTACACTATAGGAAAAGTTCTGTATGTGAAAGTGAGGAAAGGCTGAGTGTGGCAGAACTGATCACTAGTTGTGATGTCGTGGCATCGATGCCGGGCCGTGATTCTTGTTATACAGATGTTCGTCGCTGGCTGAGAATTTCTTGTCTGTTTAAGAACTCTTGTCTGTTTATTTACCGTGGTGAAGCTGAGTCACCTAACAGAATCGAAGAGAGAGATGTGCCGCGGTAGTTTGGTTTGGTGTACATAGTAAGTCGTGTTGACGCTGGTGGTGATTGAGGCTGCTTGGTAGTAGTTGTAGAAACGTGTTGCTGATGTGGCGACGGCGGTGGTCATCGTTGGCTGGACGAAGCTGTTGAAGTGGTCGCTGGAACTGCTGCTGCTGTCGTGTGGTACACGGAACAGTTCTCAAAGAGAAACTGGACCGAGACCAATTTGTTGGGTATGAGTTGATCTATTTATAGCGTTAAGAGGGCTCCAAGACGGTGATAGAATTTTACTCTATCACGTGACCTTATTAGTGGCTGTGATTGGTCAGTTTGTGTTCTGGCGGGAACGGTTCGAAGAAGTTGCCGATTCGAATAATAATCAGTCATTTATTTATATTTAAATGAGAAGATTGTATGTAATGGCGATAGTAGTTTGTATCTAATGGCGGGAGGTAGTTTCACTACATATATATATATGTATGTGTATATATATTTATATATATATATATACATATACATATATATATACATATGTATCTATACATATATCTATTGGCTTAATTTTATGAATAAATAAGGTTAATTATAAAATAATAGAATCAAGTAGGGCAGAACACCATAGAAGAAGAATAAAATCAATTACTAATATTATGGTAAAGTATATGTAGCTTATTAACACCAATAGAGATAATTTATAGAAAAAGTAAAGTAATTCAAAATATATTAGACTAAAACAGGCGCAGTAGTGGCTGTGTGGTAAGTAGCTCGCTTACCAACCACATGGTTCCAGGTTCAGTCCCACTGCATGGCATCTTGGGTAAGTATTTTGTACTATAGCCTCAGGCCGACCAAATCCTTGTGAATGGATTTGCTAGACGGAAACTGGAAGAAGCCTGTCGTATATGAATGTATGTATGTATGTGTGTGTATGTGTTTCTGTTACTGTTTGTCCCCCCAACATCGCTTGACAACCGGTGTTGGTATGTTTATGTCCCCGTAACTTAGCGGTTCGGCACAAAGAGACCGATAGAATAAGTACTAGGCTTACAAAGAATAAGTCCTGGGGTCGATTTGCTCGACTAAAGGCGGTGCTCCAGCATGGCCACAGTAAAAGAGGATGTGTGTCAGTATTTATTTGTGCATGCCGCAACAATTTTTCCCCCACCATAATCTACATCATTTGATTTGAAGAGAATTTCTTTCATTAACAAAATATCAATATTTTATGAGAGTTATGAGCCACAGGCATGGCTGTGTGGCAAGAAGCTTGCTTCCCAACCACATGGTTCAGGGTTCAGTCACAGTGCGTGACACCTGTAGCCTTAGATTGACCTAAAGTGGATTTGGTCGACAGAAACTGAAAGAAGCCTGTCATATAGGTATGTTGGTGCAAACAGGAAAAAGTCATTAGACTGCGACCATGCTGTAGCACCGCCTTAAAGGGTTTTAGTCAAAGAAATCAACCTCTTTATAAGCCTAGTACTACTTATTCTATTGGTCTCCCTTGCCAAACCACTAAGTTACAAACATGTAAACACCCCGACATCAGTTGTCAAGCAATGATGGGGAACAAACACAGACACACACATAACTAAAACCTCTTCAAGGCGGTGCCCCAGTATGGCAACAGTCTAATGACTGAAACAAGTAAGATAAACGATAGAGGAAATAAAGTCGGGTGGGGCGAGGCACCCATGTGTAGGCATGTCCATCGCTTTTGGAAAAAAATAAAAAAAAGAAGAAGAAAAGGTCGATGGATTGATCTCCGAATGTCGAGGTATGAAAATTATATAACGAAACTTACGTTATATAACGTAATTTTTTGTTTGGAAATTCAATGACAAAGGAAAAAGAGAAAGAAAGAAACGCTTAGCTGAGTGCACGTGTATATATATATATATATATATATATATATATATATATATATATATATAGACAGTCTGTTAAAGTCTGTCATACCGGCCATGACGAAGGGAAATAGCCCTGAAACTCGAGTCGCCTTTATATATATATATTTATATTTATATATTTATATATTTGATCCTTTATATTGAACACTCAATATTTCATCTACATTCAATACTTTCTTTCATGGTGCCATCCATTTTTATTTTATTTTATTTTATATTGTATATTGTATATTATATTATATATTGTATATTCCATATTCTATACCCCACATTAGTTCTGCAGGAATATAAATAAAACATAAAAAACAGACAGTGTTGGAACTCTTTTAAGCAAAATAATATATATATATATATATATATATATATCTATAAAAACAAATAGTAAATGAGTATATGCATATATACGTACAGGTATGTGCATACCGACATCCACCTGTATGTATATGTGCATATCTGGGTACAGGACGTTGCAAACAAAATGTAGACGAGAAAACACACAAGCCACATAAAGAACATTCTACTTCATCAGCTACCCACGTTTTAACACCGGCGTTTCGAAGAGCTTGAGCAGGACGCATCGTTAAAACGGCTCATCCCATGGACCGCAGATTAAATTTGTATATATATATATGACGTTGACCACTAACGTGGACATTCAATGTGCTAGAAATAGATCACATCTTGTGTCTAATAAGACCTAAATTGTTCTCAACATGAAATATAGCGTGATACCAAAACGTAAGCGGGCAAGACATTTAAAATCACTGAAAAAAAATTATTATTAAACAGGGACCGGTTTCAAAATTTAATAATCTTACCGACTGTCTATTTCTCTTCAGCCTGATTTGTAATGCAACCATAATCATCAGAACCCCATACAAAGTTGCCCACCGCCATAGGTGCGCGTGTATATGGTTCTGTTATATATATATATATATATATATATATATATCTTTTACTTGTTTCAGTCATTTTACTGCTGCCATGCTGGAGCACCGCTTTTGGTCGAGCAAATCGACCCCAGGACTTATTCTTTGAAAGCCTAGTACTTATTCTATCGGTCACTTTTGCCAAACCGCTAAGTGACGGGGACGTAAACACACCAGCATCGGTTGTCAAGCGATGTTGGGGGGAGACCAACACAGACACACAAACATATATATATATATACATATATATACGACGGGCTTCTTTCAGTTTCCGTCTACCAAATCCACTCACAAGGCTTTGGTCGGCCCGAGGCTATAGTAGAAGACACTTGCCCAAGGTGCCACGCAGTGGCACTGAACCCAGGACCATGTGATTGGGAAGCCAGCTACTTACCACACAGCCACTACGACAACTGAAGTAGATACATTACAGGTTAATGTATTGTGTTTCTGAAAGAAGCTAACGAAACTGCTGTATCAAATTCTTTTTTATTTTTTTTTTTTACTTGTTTCAGTCATTTGACTGCGGCCATGCTGGAGCACTGCCCTTGCCCTTTAGTCGAGCAAATCAACCCCATGACTTATTCTTTGTAAGCCTAGCACTTATTCTATCAGTCTCTTTTGCCGAACTGCTAAGTTACAGGGACGTGAACACACACCAGCATCAGAAGACACTTGCCCAACGTGACACGCAGTGGGACTAAAGCCAGAACCATTTGTTCGGTAAGCAAGTTACTTACCATTCCAATTACAATGTTTTATTTAAATAATAATTCTTAATTATATACGACATAAATTAGGATCATTTGTAGAAATACTTAAATCTGGAGAAGCATACTCTAAGATGGAGAGCAGTTAATATTATATTGGGGTAGGCCGGGCGTTAGGAAGGGCATCCAGCTGTAGAAACTCTGCCAAATTTAGATTGGAGCCTGGTGTTGCCATCTGGTTTCACCAGTCCTCAGTCAAGTCGTCCAACCCATGCTAGCATGGAAAGCGGACGTTAAACGATGATGATGATATATGTATATGAGGAGCTTCTTTCAGTTTCCGTCTACCAAATCTATTTACAAGGCTTTAGTCGGCCCGAGGCTAGAGTAGAAGACTCTTGCCCAAGGTACCACACAGTGGGACTGAACCCAGGACCATGTGGTTGGGAAGCAAGTTCCTTGCACACAGCCACTCAGGCGCCTATACCAGAAACGTTTTTGAGTATGCACATAAATTCCATCTATAGATTATTATTTTTCGTCCGTCTTTACGTACTGAGTTCAAATTCTGCCGAGGTCGAATTCACCTTTCATCCTTTCGGGGCCGATAAAATAAGTACTAGTTGAACACTGGGGACGATGTAATCGACTCATCCCCTTCCCAAAAACTGCTGCCCTTGTGGCAAAATTTTAAATCATTATTATTATTATTATATACATCTATATATACAGGGTGTCCACAAAGTCTGGGTACATGGGGATTAACACATACTTTAAGAAATTATTATTTCTTGTATTTAATTGTTTATGTTATGATTCTATTTACTCCATGTACCCAGACCTTGTGGACACCCTGTATATATATATATATATATATATATATATAGTTTTAGGGAAAAGAACCAAGGTTCATGAACTCATTGATGAAAATCTTGGTTCTTTTCCCTAAAACTATATATATATATATATATATATATATTTTATACTGTGAAATTTAATTTTAATTTTTAATAAATTGATTTTAATTGAGTTTTTAAAAAAATAATTTTGGATTTTTATCCCTAATATTATTATTATTATCATATATATATATATATATATATATATATATATATACATACATATGTACAGTTGTCTGCTGTGGTCTCCCTACCTAAAACAGATCATTATTTTAAAAAAAATTGAAGCACTCCAGTGATAGGACGGCTTGACAAGTCTTGATTACTGGGATAATTTTGAGAAACATTATTCCTTCCAGCGTCGCCATGTGCGCTATATCTTTTGCATAATGTGGGAAATATTCGAAAAGCACTGCCCAAATGATGCTGGCATCCACTTTAAAATTCACCCGAGGCGTGGTCTCAATGCTATCCGAGAGCTATGTTCACATTACATAACAACATTCAGACAGAACTACTTCACCTCAGCTGGCCCTGCTCTCTTTAACATCATACCAAGACACATAAGAGAATAAAAAGGTCCCCTAATATTTAAACGGTTCCTGGGCGAGTATCTCTAACGAATTTCAGTTAAACCATCTATCCCTGGATATATACTCTTTTACTCTTTTACTTGTTTCAGTCTTTTGACTGTGGCCATGCTGGAGCACCGCCTTTAGTCGAGCAAATCGACCCCAGGACTTATTCTTTAGAAGCCTAGTACTTATTCTATCGGTCACTTTTGCCGAACCGCTAAGTTACGGGGACATAAACACACCAGCATCGGTTGTCAAGCGATGTTGGGGGGACAAACACATACACACATACATATATATATATACATATATACGACGGGCTTCTTTCAGTTCCCGTCTACCAAATCCACTCACAAGGCTTTGGTCGGCCCGAGGCTATAGTAGAAGACACTTGCCCAAGATGCCACGCAGTGGGACTGAACCCAGGACCATGTGGTTCGTAAGCAAGCTACTTACCACACAGCCACTCCTACGCAAATAACTCTCTTACACGAATGGACTATGATACCCAAAGAATGACTCATACGAGACATCTCTAAATGTCTTTTGCTAGTGGTGCTATTAAGTTAGACATGGCCTGGGCCAAAACTGGCTGAAACTTGGGAATTCCTATAGAATAGCGTTGGGAATTATGTAGGACACCAAAAACGCGTCAAGTGTGTGTGTAAACAATAATTTTTTACGTGGTGATGGTCATTTTTGCCGCATTACACTCAAACTTGGCAAATTTTCTGTTTGGATTTTTTTTTTTTTCTTTCAAAAAATATTTCCCAAGTTTTATGTTAGGCATAATTTGGCGATCTTTGGTTCTTAATTTTTGAACAACCACAAAATCTGATGATTAAAACACAAATCTCAAAATATTTTATAAAAAATGTCGAAATCAAAAAAATCAAACAATAAAAATGTGAAGCAAAAATTCCCTCAACCTCTATTATTATTATTATTATTATTATTATTATTATTATCGCAGAATCCTTAAGTATATATCTTTCCCATAAATTATTGTACTTCGAAGCGATGGGTAAATTACGACGCTGTTCTACAAGAATGCCATCCTTCCATCCGTCCGTTCATCCATACATATAGTGTTACGTAAATAAGACATAATTGTGTGTGCGTTATACGTTGTATCATTGGACTGCGGCCAACCTGGAGCCCCACCACCTAGAAGGGTTTATTTTAAGGTCAATATATATATATATATATATATATATGTGTGTGTGTGTGTGTGTACAGCATTGTACGTCAGTAAGTATTTATGTAATTAATATTAAGAAAGATGCAATTCATGTTTTTGCCTCTACACGACATAAACGGAGATTGGTGAAATATCACAGTTTTGCTATGTTGTTAAGTGGCTCAAGAGGCTCCTCGCCTACGAACTAATTGATACAAACACACACATACATACATATATATATATATATATATATATATATACACATACACACACACACATATAGGCATTGTTTCCTTTGAAACGGCAATGCCTATACACACATATTTATATCACATACATGCGCGCGCGCGCACACACACACACACACACCGAAACGTTAACTCTCTCAATGAGTGTCGAATTAAATATGTTTGTGCACGTCCTCACGTTAATATTTCCGTTTTTTAATCGTTTGTCCTTTGAATTGATCGTGTATATACATATAAAACAATAAATATACATATATATATATATATATATATAAAACAATAAATATATATATATGTAAAACAATATTATCTTGATCTTATGATAGTTACTTTGTTTTATATTATACTCATTTATTGTGCTTTTACTTATTAATTTTTCTATATGTGACAGTGGTTTTTCATCGATGAGTTCATAAACTTTGGTTCTTTTCCCTAATACTATATATTTATATATATTTTATACTGTGAAGCTTAATTTAATTTTAATTTTTAATAAATTGATTTTAATTGAGTTTTTACCTGTAATTTTGGACTTTATCCCTAATATTATTATATCAAACAATATATATATATATATATAAAACAATATATACATATATAAAACAATAAATATATATATATATACATACACAGATAGATGGTAGTAAATGGAAGATAGATAGATAGATAGATAGATAAGTGAGTGGATAAATGGTATTTTACTGAAACGCATGTTTGTCCTATAAAGCATTAACTACCACATGGTTTCTGCCTATTATATCTATGTGTGTGTGTGTGTGTGGATAGATAAGTTACCGACCGCAGAAGGTCGAAAGGCACGATTGACTACCGCGGAATTTGAACGTATGCGTGTATATATTATGTGTGTAGATACATAGACAGAGATGAGGCGGGTGTTTGTTCGTGTTTCAGTCTGAAAATCTTGTTTCTTTTTCGTTTTCTTATTTTGCGCGCTTGATCAGTAGGGAGAAAATGAATAACTGGTGAAACAAATGTGCGACGATGATGGTTGGATTGGGAAAACCAAAATGAATGATGATCGTTCGTATTTAGAGAAAAAAAGAGACATGAAGCAGGGAAATAAATATTCATAAAAGGATGGATAGATAGATAGATAGATAGATAGATAGATAGACAGATGGGGTACTACTAAAGCAGCGCGGACCCGAACGCGCAGTCGCGTGTCCGCGCTAGCTAGTCTTGAGTGGTCGATCCTAACCCTAACCCTAACCCTATCCCTAACCCGCGTGTGCAAATGAATGTGTTTAGGGTTAGGGTTAGGATCGACCACTCACGACTAGCTAGCGCGGACGCGCGACTGCGCGTTCGGGTCCGCGCTGCTTTAGTAGTACCGACAGATGGATGGATGGATAGATAGATAGCTGGATAGATAGATGGATAGATAGATAGATAGATGGATAGATAGATAGATAGATAGACAGATAGATAGGTAGATAGACAGACAGATATAGATGGATGGATAGACAGATAGATCGATCGATCGATAGATAGATAGATAGACAGATCGATAGATAGACAGACAGATAGATTGATAGATAGACAGACAGACAGACAGATAAATAGATACATAGATAGATCGACAGATGGATGGATAGATAGATAAATATGAAGGGCGGTCAAAGAAGTCACATGGCTCGTTCGAAGAAGAATAAGAAGAAATAGTGAAAGCAAACGAATACGTATATATACCTTTATGTATGTATATACGTACATACTACATACACACAAATATTGGGAGCATATATATATATGTGTGTGTGTGTGTGTGTGTCCAACTATTTGAGTTTGACGAGTCGCCTATACATCTGAGGGCTTTAAAGGTGCGAAACCAATGATCACTCTCTGACCAGCCATAACAAACAACCTTATACATACATACATATATATATATATATATATATATATATATATATATATATATATATATATATATTGATATTAATATATAGTATTAGGGAAAAGAACAAAGGTTTATGAACTCATCGATGAAAATCCACACATATTAATATATATTTTATACTGTGAAACTTAATTTAATTTTAATTTTTAATAAATTGATTTTAATTCAGTTTTTACCTGTAATTTTGGATTTTATCCCTTATATATATATATATATATAAAATCTAATAATAAGGGTAGAAATTGATATTCATCAATTAAAACCAGTGATCTAGCATATTAAAAAAAGACGAAGATTAAAATTATATTACATACAAAAATAAGAGGAATGACCAGCAAAAGTGGACTCGTATATGCTAGAAATAGATGCCGAATCATCTAACATATTCTTCGTGGTTAGATGATTCGGTATCTATTTCTAGCATATAGTTGTCCACTTTTGCTGGTCATTCTTCTTATTTTTGTATGTTATATATATATATATATATATATACATAGAAAGAGAGAGACTTACCTCTTTGTTTTTGTCCACAAGGAACCTTACAGAACACAAATTAAATACAAGCAGGGCTCGAATCAATTCGAAATTGCTTTTACTCTTGTAGGCCTCGGTGGCATTATTGAAGGACAGATCGACATACGGGTGTCCGTATTCATCGAGGACTTTGTTGTCGTTGCTGTTGTTGTTGTTGCCAACTGTGCTGGCGGTGGTGGTCGTGGTCAGAGAGGCCGTTCGCCCGCGGCGTGAAGAATCCGCGGGAGAAGACGGGAAAGGTGGAGGGGACGAAGAGGAAAGCGTCGATTTGCCCTTCTTCCATAAACCGTAAGAATGGGGTAGATAATATCTCTGGTGATAATTCAAAGAGCGCTGGAGGAGCCGACACGGAACACGTCCAAGTCCGCACGCCATTTTGAAACAACGAAATCAAACACGCAGATACGCACACACACACACACGCACGCACACACACACACACACACACACACGCACGCACATACACACACACACACACACACGCATAGACAGCTATACACATACTCTCACACCCACACAGACACATCTACATGGAGACACGCATACACGGACTCTCACACATACAGAGATTCACATACATAGTCTCTCTCTCTCTCTCTCTCTCTCTCTCACACACACACACACACACTCTCACATAGCCACACGCACACGATTTAGTAGTTGCAGCTGGCACCTTCATTGAGCGCGCTGCTACTATAGTTGTTATTTTTGGAGTTGTTGTTTGTGGTGCTTAACCCTAGGAGAACCTGAATCAATCTGACAGAGATTCAATAAAAAGGCGCTCCGGTCGTGGCTGTCACGTTGGCTCATTGTTTAACACCAGTTTGATCTATGATCAGAGTTGATTTAATGATTGAATTAAAGGAGATTTAACTGCTATTTCGAGCAAGCCTTGCCACCACGTTGGCTCGTTGTTTAACACCAGGTCGGCTTTCATCGAGCATGCATGCAATAAAAGGCGCTCCAGTCGTGGCTGTCACGTTCTCTCGTGTTGTTCCTAAGCACCACCAGTTCGACCTATAATCGAAGGTGATTTGGAAACGGAATTGAAGCAGATTTAGTTGCTACGTTATGCAAGCCTTGCCACCACGTTGGCTCGCTATTTAACCCTAGGTCAGCCTTCATCGAGCATACCTACAATAAAATGCGCTCCAGTCGTGGCCATCGTGTTGGTTCGTGTTGTTATTGTTTAGCGTCAGTTCGACCTATGATCAGAGGTGATTTGAGGATTAAACTGAAGGAGACTTGGCTGCTATTTTAAGCAAGCCTTGTCACAACGTTGGTTCGCTGTCTAACCTCAAGTTGGCCTTCGTTGAGCAGACCTGTGATTAAAGACGCTCCAATCGTGGCTATCATGTTGGCTTGTGTTGTCGTTTAGCCCCAGGTCGACCAGATTTTATGATCAAAGGTGATCGCGTGGGTGAATTGAAAGAGTGAATCGGTTGTTATTTCTAACAGGTCGTGCAACCACGTTGGCATGTAATGTTGTTTACCCTTGGGTTAGACACGATCAATCAGACCTAAGAATAAAGAATAAAGGTGATCTTGTTTTCACATTGAAGGAAATTTGGTTGCGTATATTTAGCAAGCCGACGACCACGTTTGCTATTGTTATTTAACACCAGGTCAACCTTGATCGAGTAGATCTGTGATTAATGATGCTCCAGTCATAACCATCACGTTGATTCATATTGTTGTTTAGCCACAAGTCAACCCCAGTCGACCAAATCTGTGATTGAAGGTGATCTGAGGGTGAATTGATCGAGTAGACCTCTGATTAAATGTGTTCCTGTCGCGACCATCACGTTGGCTTGCGTTGCGGTTTAACCCCAGGTCAGGTTTCATCGACCAGACCTATGACCAAAAATGATCTAGTGTGTAAATTGAAGATTTAGCTGCTATTTTGGGGAAGCCTGCAACCACGCTGGCTCATGTTTTTTGTTATTTAACCCCGAGTCAGGCTCGAACGAGCAGACCTGTGATCAAAGGTGATTCAGTTGTGGCCATCCCGTCTTATTTCCTTATGTACACGAGGCGAACACGCAGCCGTATGAATAAGCGAACGGTAAGTGTAAAATAAGAGAAATTTAGCTGCTATTTCTAGTAGTTTGACCGAACACATTAGCTTGTATAGGTCAGCCTGGATCGAATAAATTTATGATTAAAGAAATTCTTATCGTGACCATCCCATCTGTTAACCGCGTATAGGGAAACGAACACACGATCAAACGTTTCCTTCCCTAAGAATGTATGATGTGAATCGAAGATTTGGTTGCCATTTCTAGCAAACCGAACAACCATGCTGACCCGTGTTTTCGCGTTGTTGTTGTTTAACCCCGAGTCATTTCTGATCCAGTTGTCTTCTATTATTAAAGGTGTTCTTTCCATGATCATCCTTGTCTCTTACTCAGATATACTCTAGGACTAATTATTTAATGAGTCTTTTTTTATTTAATTATTTTTCTCTTTTTTTTTTGCAGCCTTGGCTGTGTGCTAGGAAGCTTGCTTCCAAACCACATGATCCCGGGTTCAGTCCTACAGCGTGACACCTTGGGCAAGTGTCTTCTACTATAGCCTCGAGTCGGCCAAAGACTTATGAGTGAATTTGGTAGACGGAAACTGAAAGAAGCCCGTCGTATATATAAGTATACATCTATGTGTCTTTGTGTCTGTGTTTGTCCCCCCACCAACGCTTGACAACAGGTGTTGGTGTGTTTACGTCCCCGTAACTTAGTGGTTCGACAAAAGAAATCGGTAAGATAAGTACCAGCCTTTAAAAAATGTATTGAGGTTGTTTCGTTCGGCTAAAATTCTTTCAGGCGATTCCCCAGCACGGCCGCAGTCTTATGACCGAAACAAGTAACAGACAAAAAGTATTATTTTTACGCACAAGTGTCATGACATGAAACGGCATTCTCTACTATTTTTAGCAGATCAGACACCACGTTGGCTCGGCCGAAAAGAAGTCGATAATATGTAAATACCGGTTATTCTTAGGATGGATTCAATCGAATACATCCCGTGTCCATTCCCAACTAACGTCAGGTTTTGGTATAAATGCAAGATTTTATTAATTTTTATTATTTAGGTGACACAAGGCGGAGCTGGCAGATTCGTTACCACGCCGGACGAAATGCTTAGCGGTATTTCGTCCGTCTTTCCGTTCGACTTTGGGCGGACGTAAAGTATGTGGACCGCACCCTATTTCGTTATTTTTTATTTATTTATTTTTTTTACAGAATCCCCCATTTTCGAGTACGGAGATTCTGGTTCTGCTAAAAAAAAAAAAAAACCGCATTTTAAAATTTCAATTTCCCCTCCACGCCCAAATTCTTCAATTTTTCACTTTTATCAGAATTTTTTTTTTTTTTTTTGCGAAATAAGATTCTAAAAAAAAAAATTCTGAAAAAAAATGAAAATTGAAGAATTGGGGTGGTGGGGATTGAAATTTTAAAATGCCGTTTTTTTAAGCAGAATTCTCAGAATCTCCGTAATCAAAAATGGGGAATTCTATAAAAAAAATAATAATAAATAAATATATAATAACGAAAGTGGGTGCAATCCAAATTCTTTACGTCCGCCCGACTTTGAAACCCTTATTTAGGTAGCTCTCTATCTTCTGGGGTGAAATCTGCGTTTCGGGATCGATAAAATAAGTACTATTCAAGTCCTGAGATCAAGTCAGATATGGTGGGGCATGCGCCGTTGCAGCGCGTTGCTGGACTCTCTACGGGGGTGGGTGGGGCTGAAAACGTCCTGGCTTTGGGTAGAAGAAAATACAGGAGGATCAGTAAATTACGATTTTATTCAAAATATTCCCCTCTCAGATTCACACTTATTATCCTCGGAAATACTTTCGGCGATCTTTCGGTACGATTACCTACTTTGTCCAATTTTTTTAATCAAGAAAACAGCTACATCTGATAAGGTGAAATATTTGCCACTGTCATGCTATTAGCTGTCAGAAGTGAAAGTGCTCACTGCTAGTGAAGTATCTGTCTGTCTGCCTGCATGCCTGTTGCTGGCCTGTCGATTCTTTGGCTACTGACAGCTAATACCATGACTGGCCGGAGCGAGCTATCTGTCTGTCTGTCTCTCTCTCTATCTATCTATCTATTACTCGAAAGTTCGCGCGTCCGCGCTAGCTAGTCGTGAGTAGAAAACACAAATTTAATATAAAAACATATTTCCTGAAATTGCAAATTATTTAAAATATAAAAATATAATTTTCAACAGAGAGAATTTATCAAAATAGAAAACAAATGAAGTTTGAAGTTTAAAAATAATAGACTAGCTAGCGCGGACGCGCGACTGCGCGTTCGGGACCACTCTGCTTTAGTAGTACCCTTATACTCTGTGTGTTTTCAAACGCATGGATATAGGTGTCAAATTTGTTCCAATAACTTTCGAGTGATAGATAGATAGATAGAGAGAGAGACAGACATATAGCTCGCTCCGGCCAGTCATGGTATTAGCTGTCAGTAGCCAAAGAATCGACAGGCCAGCAACAGGCATGCAGGCAGACAGACAGATACTTCACTAGCAGTGAGCACTTTCACTTCTGACAGCTAATAGCATGACAGTGCCAAATATTTTGCTATCATTGGAACTATGGGGGATCTTGAAACGAAGAAAGAATCGCCTTTTCTACATTCTTAGATTCAAACCTCATTGAGATAGACATTATGTTTAATTCATCCAGGAATCGAGCTTAACCAACAAAAACAAAAACAAAAAAAATGGGCGACAGGTGGTATTGTAAAGGTATTTTGCGCTGAAACTGAAAAAGAGTAACTGTAAGCTGCGAAGTAGACAACAGTAGGAGGAAAGGCCAGATTGCGGACTTTCGGCTCTCTTCGCTACTGCACGTTGTACACTTGAGTCCAGGAAAATAAGATCACCCTAAGGGTCTGAAAAGGGCCAGATTAAGACCCATAGAAAGCCTTAAGCATTTAGAGGATGTTGGGGCGGCTTCATATTTTTTGTAATTCAAAATATAAACAATAATAAACCATGAAATAGATTTTTATTTTTCAAAATTAGGCATAACTAACAGTAAAGATGGAAAATAATGTTTATTTTTGTATACTTCCACTTTATATTTGAAAAGTTTTCTATTTCTTTTTTTAATTAGTCTTTGATCAGACCCTCAAAATTAATCTTACGTAACACATCTGCTTCTATATTTAGTAGAGTTCGGGAATCACGAACATAATTTTACAAGTTTAAAGTGATTTCTTTTGTACTGTAAATCATTTACAATTTCTGTTACACTCCACCATGCTTTAAGTAGTGATTATCTTGCTTAACCTTTAATACAGCGCTGGTTCCGAGTTCAATATTCATTAAAGGTGACATTTCAAAGACAGTAGGAGGCTACCATGATTCATGACCTGGGTGGGGGGGAGCATCTCCTTTAGAGTATCAGGAACTAATGTGCCGAAACATTAGCTAGACGGGGGTTCTTCCTCTGAAGATTTTTTCCTGCTGATCGTTCGCCCAGTATTGGATTTTCGCTTTTCCATTTTCGTTCTGAGTTCACAAACCGCCGCAGCCAGCTTTATATTTCATTCTTCCAAAGGCTGGGGTTCGTTGAAAAATAGTACTAGAATTTATATAATGATTATATTATATTATATTATAATCCCCTATTTTTTTTATTTTTCCCACTCGCTAAAACAACATTTGAGCGCAAATGCACTAAATACTACGCTATGTAACAAGCTGTCCTACCATGAAACAATCGTTATTCTACGTTACGGTAAAATAGCAGCAGTTGTGAATGAGAGAAGAAAAGAAGGTTTGACGCGGGTGTGTCAACTTTCAGCCAATCACAGCTCGAGAAACCCTACGACGAATTAATGTTTGAGACGTGCCCATTCAACACGTATACATACACACACATACACACGCACACACACATACACGCTCACGTGTGTACTCTCTTACATACACACATGCTGTCTGTCTATCCCTCTCTCCCTGACGCATACACATGATCTCTCTGCCCTCTCCTCCGCACAAACTAACACGCTCTTACTTTCCTTCCTCTCTCTAATTCTTACTCTTTCACTCGCTCCCTCTCTTTCATTCTGTATCTCTCATCCACCTCTTGTAATCTTTTCCATATGCCCTACCTCACTTATGCTCATTCTCTTTATCTCTTTCTCTTTTGTCTCCTCCCTCGGTATCTATCTATCTATTTATGTTTCCTCTCCCACTATCTCTCTCTTTCTCCTTCTCTACATATCTATCGCTCTACATATCTACCTCCCTACATATCTATCGCTTTTCTTTCTCCCATTACCCCTCGCCCTCTCATTTTCTCTCACTCTATAATTCTATATCATCCTTTTTCTCTCTCTCTCAAACGCAATTCCTCCGTCTAACACACATACACACTCTCTCTCGTTCTCTCTATCTCCCGCAGTCTAAACCTGTCTCCCACTATCCCCCTCTGTTCACCTCATCCTTTCTTTGTCTTTTTCTTCTTTCTTCCTTTCGTTCTTTTTCTTTCTTTCTTCCTTCATTCCTTTCTTTCTTTGTATATATGTGAGTGTTTGTCCCTACATCGCTTGGCAAGCGCTGTTAGTTTGTTTATGTTCCCATAACTTTGCAGTTCGGCAAAATAGAAAAAGGCCAATAGAATATGTACCAGACTTGAAATAATTAATGAGGTCCTTCGAAGTGGTGTCCAAGCATGACATGAGTCAGATGACATGAAATGTGTATGTGCATGCGCGCGTATATATATATATATATAGATATAGATATAGATATGCAGGGCAGGGAATCGTCAATTAGTAATAAAATTAATAATCAACAATTTTGCCGGGTAGCTCAGTATGAAAAAACCTTCTTCGGTAAAAAACATTTATAATCATAAATATATAGGGATTGACAGTAACCTGCTTCTCCAACATACTGAGAATTCAGAAATAGCAGTCAAAGAACTACTGATTTCAAAACTACAAATTATTACTCCAGATTGATAGCGATATTTTTGATACACACAGAACAAAAAACAGTAGAGAAGAGTAAAAAACACTTGCCTTTAGTTAATTTAGTACAATTGTTTCACAGTTAAGAGTAAAAATACTCTATTCTGATCTTCAGCTAAATATTCTAATAAATTTGTTAATGTCTAAATAACTCACGTTAATTTTGACCATGTGAACATCAATACCACGTGAGGAAGACGTTAAGAGATTTATCGTCAAAAATATCGCTATCAATCTGGAGTAATAATTTGTAGTTTTGAAATCAGTAGTTCTTTGACTGCTATTTCTGAATTCTCAGTATGTTGGAGAAGCAGGTTACTGTCAATCCCTATATATTTATGATTATGAGTATATATATATATATATATATATATATATATATATATATATAAGGGCATAACTATACAAGAATGCCTCACGTTAACTACCGTAATAAATACATTTTTACCGTAATAAACACATATTTATTACGGTAGCTAACGTGAGGCGGTATGTGGTGAAGCAACTGTTGCTGATCCCTTAATTATGTTTATAAATGTATAAGAACTTTTAAATAAGTTCTTCACCGATAATGGTGTTTACATACCGAAGGGCTTGGTAAAATTATTAATTATTAATTTATTAATAAATTAATAAATTGATAATCCTTTACCCTTTTAATTGTAATAATTAAATATATATATATATATATAAATAGATAAATAGATAAATATGATTTAGGGAAAAACGATAGACTCTTCCCTATGAATTTTTTTCACGATAACTACTTAATAAATTCTTATATAAGAGTTTGTCCTATTATTGTTGGAAGGTTTGGCGGTGATGTACAGGAATTATATTATAGAAAAAAATTAAGGTACTCAGAAATCTGGATGGTTGTACATTTAGAGATTTTTATTAATGTCACATGTTTTATAAATAAAGCGCTTTTCACCTAATCGTGTAGGATTTTCAAATTATATTATTATATGTATTTATTTTCGCTAAGTTAATAATTAACTCGGACAAAATAAATTGGTTAATAGATACCAGGGTAGCAAAGATGACAAAATGACTGTGGTGTAACTCCTGTTTATGAGCTAAAAACTCCTTGTTATATATACATATATATATATATATATACAATTAAACCTTGGGAGAGGCATTATGCCGGTAATAAACACACGCACTGGTTCAGTCCTTTAAAGGTTTAATTGTATTTCTTTCAATACACGTATCCACATCAAGAATCTTGCACACGAAATACACATACGAAATATACATATATATATATATATATATACATATTCGTTTATATTTATATAAAGGGCATTATTACACACTGGCTTCTTGATAAAATTCTTGTAAAAGAGTTTTATCCCTTTTTGAATGTATATATATACATATATATATATATATATATATATATATATATATATATATATATATATATATATATATATATGTATATATATATATATGTATATATATATATATATATATATATATATATATATATATATATATATATATATATATATATATATATATATGTTTGTTTCTATCGATTTATCCATTTATCTGTCACTATCTATCATAGTGTTTATGCTTACAGAAAGAATTTTCTGTAATACACACACACACACAAGTATATTTATTACTATTTCAGCCAGCCATTGTCCCCCTCCTCCTCCTCCTCTTTCTCTCCCTGCGTATGTATAAATAAATACATACACATACACACATATATATATATATATATATATATATATATATATATATATATATATATATATATATATATATATGAATATGATTAGCACTCTTTCTATATATCTTATCTCTCACTCTCACTTATCTTTATCGCTCTCACTCTCTCACTCACTCATCCTCCACTTTATAACAACTCTCAAACAACAAGTACCTCTCTCCCTTGAGACCACTCGAGGCTTCGAGTGTTCTGAAGACGCTTCAGGAATTCTTAACGATCATTCCGCTCCTCCTCCTCTGCCTCTTCTTACTCTTTTTCTTTTTCCTCATTCTCTTCCTCCAACTTTTTCTTCTCTTCCTTCATCTCTCCTTTTTGGCTTCCCCTTCATCATTCTTTCCTCCTCCACCTTTTCCTCTTCTCTCTTTTCTTTTTCTTCATCACAACCATCGTCTGCCTAACCGGATCTTTGTACTTATCGTCACCATCTACAATTTTGTTCCAATTGTTTTCAAAATTAGTATACGGATTAAGTTTTGTATACTAATTATGAAAATGAAATTCATTTTGGATCTTTTTTAAAACGGGGGCCACATTTTTCATTAACGAAACACTTTGAAACGTGGAACACTGGTAGAATGTGTCATATAAGAAATCCCTAACTTATTCCATGTTAAAGTTGTCGTATTTCTGTAATTTCAACCAATCACTGACGTCCATTCAGCCGATATACATTAAGTGCCGACTACATAAACAAACGATTCTGAAACAATTCTATCGGTGATAGGGCTAGGGTTAGGGTAAAACAGCAAATTTAAAAAGCAAAAAAGCAAAACGAAGCTATGGAAATTAAATACGCTTTACACCGCTTAATCAGCCAAAGGAGTAAATGTAAACAACTGAATACTTGTCAGTGATTGGTTGAAATTATCGAAATAAGACAATTTTTTACATGAAATAAATTCGAATACAAAAATATTTTTCTGTTCTATAACACAAAATAGATAAGTATACGAAGTTTGAAAGTCTTTCCGTACCAAAAACACTACGTAAAACATTAATGAAAAATGTGGCCCCCGTTTTAAAAAAGATCCTTAATTTTCCCTATAACTTCATAATTAAAAAGTTATTAACCTTCGAAATTTACAAAATTTGGGTATTTTAGCCAATCAGAAGCGAGTATTTTACACATCACCGTGAAACTCTGTTAGCATATTAAGCAAAGAAGCACCACGTGCTCCATAGCTAATGGCGAAGAACTCTGTTTCCTTAGCAACCAAAGATGCTGCGCATGCGCACAAGAAGTGTAATCAACAAACTGAAAGTACCTGGGCATCTTTAAAGCGTGAAAATAAATGCCAGTATACTCTCTCTTTTACTTGTTTCAGTCATTTGATTGTGGCCATGCTGGAGCACCGCCTTTAGTCGAGCAAATCGACCCCAGGACTTATTCTTTGTAAGCCTAGTACTTATTCTATCGGTCTCTTTTGCCGAACTGCTAAGTTACGGGGACGTAAACACACTAGCATCGGTTGTCAAGCGATGCTGGGGGAACAAACACAGACACACAAACATATACACACACATACATCATCATCATCGTTTAACGTCCGCTTTCCATGCTAGCATAGGTTGGACGATTTGACTGAGGACTGGTGCAACCGGATGGCTACACCAGGCTCCAATCTAATTTGGCAGAGTTTCTACAGCTGGATGCCCTTCCTAACGCCAACCACTCAGAGAGTGTAGTGGGTGCTTTTACGTGTCACCTGCACGAAAACGGCCACACTCGAAATGGTGTCTTTCATGTGCCACCCACACAAGAGCCAGTCCAGGGGTACTGGCAACGATCTCGCTCGAAAATCCTACAAGGCCAGTCAGGCGGTACTGGTAACGGTCACGCTCAGGATATATATATATACATATATATATATATATATATATACGACGGGCTTCTTTCAGTTTCCGTCTACCAAATCCACTCACAAGGCTTTGCTCGGCCCAAGGCTATAGTAGAAGACAATAGCCCAAGGTGCCACGCAGTGGGACTGAACCCAGAACCATGTGGTTGGTAAGCAAGCTACTTACCACACAGCCACTCTTTTAATGATACATTAAAAAAAGATTCTCTCAAGATTTCGACATGCAATGACCATAACCACAGAGATCCCTGTACACTTGCTGTTGTGTTGTAGTGTGAGGTTTTGAATGTATAATCATAGTACTGATCGTGTTGACATAATATATCTAGGACTACAATATCTAATGCGCCCTTTCTTGTCATTGTTGCTGTCTCTCTCCAGGTCCATCCTGATCCAACAGACCAATGATCAAAGATGTTCCAGGAGTGACCATCCTGTCTTTTATTCAGACATAGTGTATCTAGGACTACATTATCTAATGTGTCCTCCCTAGCACTTTTTGTTTAGCCCAAGGTCAGCCCTGTTGGGGCTGGTTCAGTAGATCTATGTCCAAAGGTGTTCCAGCTGTGACCATCCTGTCTTTTATTCAGACATAGTATATCTAGGACTACATTATCTAATGTGTCCTCCCTAGCACTTTTTGTTTAGCCCAAGGTCAGCCCTGTTGGGGCTGGTCCAGTAGATCTATGTCCAAAGGTGCTCCGGCTGTGACCATCCTGTCTTTTATTCAGGCATAGTGTATCTAGGACTACATTATCTAATGTGACCTTCCTTGATTTTTAATCCTAGATCAGTCCTGATCCAACAGACATACAATCAAAGATGTTCCAATTGTGACCATCCTGTCTTTTATTCAGGCATAGTGTATCTAGGACTACAATATGTAATGTGTCCTTCCTTCCTTTATCATCATCGTCACCATTTAATGTCCGTTTTCTATGCTGGCATGGCTGGAGAGCTGCACCAGGCTCCAGTCATCTGTTTTGGCATGGTTTCTGCAGCTGGATGCCCTTCCTAACACCAACCACACCACTGAGCGTATTGAGTGCTTTTTATGTGGCACCGGCACAATAACGAAAAATATGTTATGACCATTATTTGTACTTTGTCTTTAAAAATCATAAAAGAATTGGGGTTTGATTCATTCAACTAAAAATTCTTTCACGGCAGTGCTCCAGCATGGCTGCAGTCTGAAACAAGTAGAAGATAAAAGATATGCGCACACACACACACACACACACACACACACACACACACATGCATACATATACTCATGTATATGTGGACACACAGATACATCTTTTATATTGTCATTGGAGTGTGGCCATGCTGAAGCATCAGTTTCAAGGGTTCAACCCAGTCACAGGAAAGATGCAGCCAGAGAAACTTTCTGAAACTCATACCCAATGAAAAAGTTTCCTTGAATTTCTTTCTTTCTTTCTTTCTTTCTTTCTTTCTTTTTTCTTTCTTTCTTTCTTTATTTCTTTCTTTATTTTATAGTAGTGCACCTTGCCTGTTGATAGGCCACATCTCACGTGGTTCTGCTTATTGAAAAAGGTGGCTCTTTCTTGGTTTCATCAAACGAAATCGACCCCATGACCTTAACACACAGCCATGAGTGGCTGTGTGGTAAGTAGCTTGCTTACCAAAAACACGGTTCCGGGTTCATTCCCACTGCGTGGCACCTTGGGCAAGTGTCTCCTACTGTAGCCTCGGGCCGGCCAAGGCTTTGTCAGTGGATTTGGTAGACGGAGACTGAAAGAAGCCTGTCGTATATATGTTTATATATATATATATATATATATATGTGTGTGTGTATATGTTTGTGTGTCTGTGTTTGTCCCCATCCCTCCCCCCCCCCAACATCTCTTGACAACCGATGGTGGTGTGTTTACGTCCCCGTAACTTAGCGGTTCGGCAAAAGAGACCGATAGAATAAATACTAGGCTTACAAAGAAATAAGTCCGGGGGGGGGGGTCGATTTGCTCGACTAACAGGCGGTGCTCCAGCATGGCCGCAGTCAAATGACTGAAACAAGTAAAAGAGTAAAACAGTAAAAGAGAGGGTACTTATTTGAGATCCCTGCTCCCCCCCCCCGCCAATAACATATGGGAGTCTGTATGTTGTAAAGACTCCCAGACTTCTCCAACACTTCACATAATGGATATTTTTCCCCCCAAACGAAACACCAAAGCATATTCAACCCAACAATTACACACAACACCAAATTGATACCAACAGCTTTTTTCTTCTTCTTCCTCCAGTTCATTCCTTCTTTTCCTTCTCCTCCTCCTCCTCCCCTCCTTCAATCCTTTTTCTCCTACTTCTTCCACTTTCTCCTATCTACCTCCTCCTTTTCCTTCCCCTCTGCCTCCTTTCGTTCTCCTCTCTACCTCCTCCTTTTCCTTCCCCCTCTTCCTCCTTTCGTTCTCCTCCTCCTCCTCCTCCTCCTGTCTACTTCTTCACACCTCCTTCCCCACCCCCGCCCGCTTTCCCCCCCTCCCTCTTCCTTTCTTCACACCTGATAAAGCATTACCCCTCGTTACCGACCTCCTCCATCCCCCCTCCTTATCCAGAACTGTTTTGTCAACAGTGAGTTGAAATGTTACCACAAGCCATGAATAGAACCAGAACTAATACTGTGTGTGTGTGTACGTGAGGCTGTGTGTGTACGTGAGGGTGTGTGTGTGTGTGTGTGTGTGTGTGCACACTCTCACACATAAATCATAACGAGGCCTTCAAGTAAAACTCCATAATGCATTCCAGGGGACCTCAATTACAGAGAGCTTGTTATATAAGCTCTCATATAGCCAGCCTATGTGTGTATATTATATAAATAGTCGGCCAAAAGCCACCCAAGTGTAAATCAAATTTTCTGTAAATACTTACTATTCAATTTTATTTATTCATTCCAATTATGAATGTTTAATAATCGAATGCTGTGAATTAAAAATCACCGTTTTTTTTGTTTTTTTTTCAACATTTATCTATTTATTAGCGAAGTCTCAGATAAAATAATTTTTTTGTTTTAATCTTGAGTTAGATGTTTTGATTTACTGTTAGGTGATTTTGGCCATGTATGTAAATATATAGTTCAAAACTTACTTGCAGCGGTGACGCGTGCGTTCGATCATGTCATACAAATAATAAATGAGTATATGCATATATACGTACATGTATGTACATACTTACATCTACCTGTATATATATATAGATGCATATCTGGGTACAGGACATTGCAAGCAAACAAAACGTAGACAAAATGATAAACGAGTACAGAAAACACACAGGCCACATAGAGAACATTTCCTTCATCAGCTGCCACCATTCTAACACTGGTGTTTCGAAGAGTTAGGGCAGTATATATATATATATATATGGGGCATCCAGCTGTAGAAACTCTGCCAAATTTAGATTGGAGCCTGGTGTTGCCATCCGGTTTCACCAGTCCTCAGTCAAGTCGTCCAACCCATGCTAGCATGGAAAGCGGACGTTAAACGATGATGATGATGATGATGATGCAACCATTCTAATACTGGCATTTCGAAGAGTTAGGGCAGTATATACATGTATTTAATTTTCCTATCCAGTGGAGCATGCTAGCTTCTTTTCTTTCAAGCCTATATATTTATCTTATACGAAACTTCGCTAATAAATAGACAAATGTTGAAAAAAAAAAAAAAAAAAATGGTGATTTTTTAACTCACAGCATTCAATTATTAAACATTCATAATTGGAATGATTAAATAAAATTAAATATTAAGTATTTATGGGATTTTGATTTACTGTTGGGTGACAGTATATATATCATCATCATCATCATCATTATCATCATCGTCGTTTAACGTCCGCTTTCCATGCTAGCATGGGTTGGACGATTTGACTGAGGACTGGTGAAACCAGATGGCTGCACCAGACTCCAATCTGATCTGGCAGTTCCTACAGCTGGATGCCCTTCCTAATGCCAACCACTCCGAGAGTGTAGTAGGTGCTTTTATGTATCACACGTATGTGTGTATATATATATATATATATATATATATATATATATATATATATTATCCTACATACATACATACATATACACACGATGGGCTTCTTTCAGTTTTTGTCTTCAATGTCTACTTACAATGCTTTGGTTAGCCCGAGGATATAGCAGAAAGCACTTGCCTAAGGTGACATACAGTGGGACTGACACCCGAAACCATGTGGTTGGGAAGCAAGCTTCCTACCACACAGCCACATCTGTTTAAGATATGTACAAAGCTTAAGATCACCACAATACACATTCCTTACATTTAATCTTGAAACTTTAATAAATAAAGTAAAATGTATCACAAGAAAATCATGATAGCCATACACTATATATCTGCTTTGCTTTAATAATATAGATGTTTTTGATCTAGTTTGGGTTCTTTGCCATCAAATTTGAATTCTTTGCAATCAAATTCGAATCCTTCACAGGCACCCTGCAAGACAAGCCAAAACGCAGAAAACAGTCAACAGGCATGCGCTGAAGCGCCGCAAACGGCAGGGAGTAGGAGTCCCCATCCTCGAAAGAATACTCGATGACCACAAATCGATTCAAAGTCAGTTTCTCGAAATTGGTGCTCAAGCCTTGAGAAAAATAAGAGTTAAACTACATCAGCCGTTAAAATCGACCGGTCTGAACAAGGGGAGATCATAAGCGAATGATTCTTTTTCTAATTTTTTGGCATATGTTTGAACAGTTCATTCAAGATAATTTGTACATTTTTACTGCAATTTTTTTTTGCGAGAAATATCAGTTGGGAAAATTTAAAAGCCCTCATCTCAGGATAGCTAATAAACCTGGTCTGATTTAAATCAACAATTGCTGATCATAACTTTTAATCATAAGGGTAATTTCACCCCTCCCCTCCCCCAAAATTGCATAAAATTGCTTTAAAGCACAGGTTTATGCTACATCCTCCCTCCTCCCGTGGTATGTCTTTTAACTAGACTGTCTATTGTACATGGCATACACATGTCTTAGATGACATGTGGACGCATTCAGGTAGGTCGTTACATCAGGATTAGAATGAGCTCATTTTTTCCTTTATGCCTACATATGGTGAATTGCTATTAGTAATAGTATTATGCAAAAGTAATGCTCATAAGTTCTTGATAGCTGCAGAGTTTTCATTCGAGAACTATGCTATTCGAGCTTTCTATTCGAACTTTACCCAAAAGTGACCTTAAAAGAACCAGTCTGTTCGCTTTGAAGAGATGCAAATTGAACAATTTTTTAACAAAAAAAGTGACTTCATAAAACGGTTATATATATATTGCAAGATTTTTTATGTGAAATCGTGTGTTGAAACAGATATTGTTGTATTTGAAGATGGTCATGTTGCCAGTTTAGCCAATAAAAACACACTGACGAGGTCACAGAAGTGTGATGAAAAAACTCTGGCCGAAATATGATTAATGTAATGTAATGTAATGTAATGTAATGTAATATAAAGCTGAAGCAAATTAACACCAAATATACAGTGCGTGTGTTTTTATTGGCTAAACTGGCAACATGACCGTCCCCAAATACAACAATATATATATTTGTGTGTGTGTGTGTGTGTGTGTGTGTGTGTGTGTGTGTTTGTGTGTGTGTGTGTGTATAGCCAATAAGAAAATGGAGGAGACTATGTGGTACTCATCAACTTGCAGACATTGTATTATGTCAATTTACCAGTTTATTTTTCAATATTGAGGACAATAAAAACAACATACAAACACATATGACATATTGTGTCATATCAGTAATTAAAAATTAAAAAGGACATCAAGTGACCGAAGAAGGGACATCCTTTTTAATTTTAATTACTGATATGATACAATATGTCATATGTGTTTGTATATTGATTTTATTGTCTTCTATGTTGAAAAATAAACAGGTAAATTGACATAATACAAATGTCTGCAAGTTGATAAGTACCACATATTCCCCTCCATTTTCTTATTGCTATATAAATTAAGGGTAAAATTTCCTTTTACCTGCACACATTTATTGCACTTAGTAAAAACACTAGTGTAATAGTAATTGGGTATCCTTCCGGCAGTATATTGGATAGATATTATCCCTTAGTGGGTTGGATTCACAACCCTTAACTTTCTTGGAGTATATATCATCATCATCATCGTCGTCGTTTAAGATCCGCTTTCCATGCTAGCATGGGTTGGACGATTTGACTGAGGACTGGTGAACCGGATGCCTGCACCAGGCTCCAATCTGATTTGGCAGAGTTTCTACAGCTGGATGCCCTTCCTAACGCCACTATACTCCGAGAGTGTATTGGGTGCTTTAACGTGCCACCAGCATGAGGGCCAGTCACACGGTACTGGCAACGACCACGCTTAAAATGGTGTTTTTTACGTGCCATCTGCACAGGAGCCAGTCCAGCGGCACTGGCAACGACCTTGCTCGAATGATTTTCTAACGTGCTACCGGCGCAAGTGCCTGTAAGGCGATGCTAGTAACGATCATGCTCAAATGGTGCTATATACGGGCCACTAGCACAGAAGCCAGACAGCTGCTCTGGCAATGATCATGCTTGGACAGTGCTGTTAGTGCTCCACTGGCACAGGTGCCATGCATCGAATATGGTTCAATTATTATTTCGATTTCACTTGCCCCAACAGGTCTTCACAAGCAGAATTTAGTGTCCAATGAAGGAGAGGTTGGCATGGGTGTATATATATATATATATATATATATATATATATATATATGTAAATGACCATCATTTATGCCTTGTCATATATATATATATGTTATATATATATTATATCATACCTTGATACTGTGGGGACTAAGTTCCCCATTAGCAGGCACACTGGTATTTATAGAGTGTTAAACACTTTCGGTGTGCAAATTAGGGGCTCTTTCATAGAGTTACTGTTGTATTTATTGAGTATATAAACAGTTTGGCTGCTGGTTTCCCAGGAGACTCAGAATGGTGTAGACACCTCTGATGAGAACCCGATAAGGTTCGAAAATCAATTAAGGTTACTCTTTTACTTGTTTCAGTCATTTGACCGTGGCCATGCTAGAGCACCGCCTTTAGTCGAGCAAATCGACCCCAGGACTTATTTTTTGTAAGCCTAGTACTTATTCTATCTGTCTCTTTTTGTCGAGATGCTAAGTTACGGGGACGTAAACACACCAGCATCGGTTGTCGAGCGATGTTGGGGTTCCAGTTGATCCGATCAACGGAACAGCCTGCTCGTGAAATTAACGTGCAAGTGGCTGAGCACTCCACAGACACGTGCACCCTTAACGTAGTTCTCGGGGATATTCAGTGTGACAAGGCTGGCCCCTTTGAATTACAGGCACAACAGAAACAGGAAGTAAGAATGAGAGAAAGTTGTTGTGGAAGAGTACAGCAGGGTTCGCCACCATCCCCTGCCGGAGCCTCGTGGAGCTTTAGGTGTTTTCGCTCAATAAACACTCACAACGCCCGGTCTGGGAATCGAAACCGCGATCCTATGACCGCGAGTCCGCTGCCCTAAGCACTGGGCCATTGCGCCTCCACACATGCATGCATACATTCATACACACACACACGCACACACACAACAGGCTTCTGTCTGTCTGTGTTAATCCCTAAAACTCGAGAACTACACAACTGATTTCATTCGAATTTTACACATATACACTGGTTCACTATTACGTGTCAAAAGTAAAAGAATAACATCTATATTTCACTTTTAACCTTCCAATTCATAACAATGTTTAACTTTCATTGCACATTTACAGTAACATTCATTCTGTTTGTGATTTGAAACAGGTTCACAAATTTCCCTCCAAGTAATATAACTTCATCGATCTGTCAATGAACAATGCAAGTTCACACTTCGTTACATTTACCCTGCATGGCATATGCTTGTTTCCCACTCAAGAAGTTCTGTCCAACTGCGCAGAATCTTAACTGCACGTGTCGTCTGCTTTTCATACATTTACTTACTCCCTTGCGGGACATTTTGCCCCATGAACACTACCACTGCTACTAATAGCTGTTGGGGAACCCGCCCCATGAACACTCTACCACTGCTACTAATAGCTGTTGGGGAACCCGCCCCATGAACACTCTACCACTGCTACTAATAGCTGTTGGGGAACCCGCCCCATGAACACTCTACCACTGCTACTAATAGCTGTTGGGGAACCCGCCCCATGAACACTCTACCACTGCTACTAATAGCTGTTGGGGGACCCTTTCAGATTCGAACCGGAATCTCAAGAACATTGTCCTCTTACATATCATTCTCATTTACTTCTCACAACGGGGAAATGAAACTTATTGCTCACCACGGGACAATGGAAGATGGTTAAGAGACCTTAACCAGATGCTACCTTGTCAAGTGAAATATATTATCGTCCACTTCACCTGTAACCTTGCTAGCGTACAGAGAGTTCAACCGACCCCACTGAGTTTGTGTGAGATTTGGCTGTTATTTCTAGCATGTGGATAGATTGCTTGAAGGCTTATTTAATGCAATCACATTGTTTCGTTTTCTGTCACCAAGCGAAATTTTGAACTGGAGTACAAGGATCTCGGAGTACAATGTTGAAAACATTCCCCGTAAATTCCAACGGTATGTAACATGAAATTTCTTTGATATTTTCAACGAATTTGGAGAAGAAAACTTCCTTTCGTCTCCTCTCCCCCCACTTTTTATTTTCAGTTTGGGATTTTTTGTCAAAACTCATCCCCACCCCCTAGGAATAACTTTTTCCAAAAAAAAAATTCCGACTTCTAGGCCATATGAAGCATATATGTAAAAAAAAATGGTAGAGATGGACTATATGTAATCTGAACCTTCCCCCCCCCCCCTTATTTATTAATTTTTTTTACGGAATCCCACGTTTTAGGCTATGGAGATTCCGATTCTGAAAAAAAAAATTTTGAAAAATTTCAATTCCCCCCCACCACCAAGCAGGCTATTTACATGCTAGAAATAACAGCCAAATCTCACAAAACTAGTGTTAGGGTTAGGTTTAGGGTTAGGGTTAGGGTCAGGGTTAGGGTTAGGGTTAGGGTCAGGGTTACGGTCAGGGTTAGGGTTAGGGTTAGGGTTAGGGTTAGGGTTAGGGTTTGAGTTAGGGTTAGGTTTACCCTGTGGATCTATATAAAAACCGGGGGCGGGGATCGAAATTTTGAAATTGAGATTTTTGAAAATTTTTTTCCAGAATCGGATTCTCCATGTTCTGAAACATAGGATTCCGTAAAAAAAAAACAAAATTTAAAAGTGGGGGTATACCCAGATTACATATACTCCATCTCCACCAAAAAAATATCTATAAAAAAAATATGTGCGAAAAAGAGTTTGTGTGAGATTTGGCTGTTATTTCTAGCATGTGGATAGACTGCTTGAAGGCTTATTTAACGCACTCTTGTTTCATTTTCTAAATTTCAAATACAATGTTGAAAATATAACTCTGTGGTTTATTCCCCGTAAATTCCAACCGTCTGTAACATGAAATTTCTTTGATATTTTCTTCATTTTGTAGAAAAGAAAACTTTGGAAATTTTCCACACTTTCAGCTGTATAAGAAAAAAAAACTGAACAGTTTATTTTCACTTTTTGCCACACAGTATATATACAATACCTCTTTTTACCGCGGGAAATTTTTTCTGAAATTTCGACTTCTAGGCCATATGAAGCGTATATGTAAAAAAATGTATTAAAAAATATGTGCGAAAAAGAGTTTGTGTGAGATTTGGTTGTTACTTCTAGCATGTGGATAGACTGCCCAAACCCTAAAACCCTAACCCTAACCCTGACCCTAAAACCTTAACCCTGACCCTAACACCCTAGTGAAAATCGTGCGGGTGTTAATCTGAAAATTTACCAAAAATTTATTTTAAAATATGTGCGAAAAAGAGTTTGTGTGAGATTTGGCTGTTATTTCTAGCATGTGGATAGACTGCTTGAAGGCTTATTTTATTTCATAAATATTTGCCATAAAGGCATTACAAAGAGGGGACGAACCAGGACAGACAAACTTAAAAGGGGTGAAGTAGCTGTATCGATTAAAGCATTGCTCATTACAGATGCAATTTGTAATGGCTTTCCTGAAGGATAGGCATCCGACCACCAGGGTAGACCCCTTGCTTTTTTCCTTCCCTTGTTTTTGGCTTCCATTTACCTGGTGCCAAACACTCCCAGCTTCCATCTTCTCATGAATCTGTCTCGTGACAGAAACCCCTTCTCCAGCCTGATCTCACTACTGCACCTACATATGTAAAAAAAAAAATTATTAAAAAATATGTGCGAAAAAGAGTTTGTGTGAGATTTGGCTGTTATTTCTAGCATGTGGATAGAGTGCTTGAAGGCTTATTTAATGCACTCATTGTTTCATTTTCTGAGTGAAATTTCGAAATAGAATACAAGGGATCCCGGAATACAATGTTGAAAATATAACTCCGAGGTTTATTCCCCGTAAATTCCAACCGTCTGTAACATGAAATTTCTTTGATATTTTCTCCATTTTGTAGAAAAGAAAACTTTGGAAATTTTCCACACTTTCAGCTGTATAAGAAATGAACAGTTTATTTTCACTTTTTGCCACACAGTATATATATAATACCTCTTTTTAGTGCGGAAAATTTCTCTGAAATTTTATGGCCAAGAAGCAAATCCGACCAGTTTGGGATTTTTGTCGAAACTCATCCCCACCCCTAGGAATAACTTTTTCTAAAAAAAATTCCGATATAATCGACTTCTAGGCCATATGAAGCATATACTCTTTACTCCCTCTTTTACTCTTTTACTTGTTACAGTCATTTGACTGCGTCCATGCTGGAGCACCGCCTTTTAGTCGAGCAAATCGACCCCAGGACTTATTTCTTTGTAAGCCTAGTACTTATTCTATCGGTGTCTTTTGCTGAACCGCTAAGTTACGGGGACGTAACCACACCACCATCAGTTGTCAAGCGATGTTGGAGGAGACAAACAGAAATATACAAACACATACATATATAGGACGGGCTTCTTTCAGTTTCCGTCTACCAAATCCACTCACAAGACTTTGGTCGGCCCGAGGCTATAGTAGAAGACACTTGCCCAAGGTGCCACACAGTGGGACTGAACCCGGGGACCACGTGGTTGGTAAGCAAGCTTCTTACCACACAGCCACTCCTGCGCCTACATATGTAAAAAAAAAATTGTGCGAAAAAGAGTTTGTGTGAGATTTGGCTGTTATTTCTAGCATGTGGATAGACTGCTTGAAGGCTTATTTTATTTCATAAATATTTGCCATAAAGGCATTACAAAGAGGGGACAAACAAGGACAGACAAACTTAAAAGGGGTGAAGTAGCTGTATCGATTGAAGCATTGCTCATTACAGATGCAATTTGTAATGGCTTTCCTGAAGGATAGGCATCCGACCACCAGGGTAGACCCCTTGCTTTTTTCCTTCCCTTGTTTTTGGCTTCCATTTACCTGGTGCCAAACACTCCCAGCTTCCATTTTCTCATGAATCTGTCTCGTGACAGATACCCCTTCTCCAGCCTAATCTTACTACCGAGGTGGTAACAAAAAAAGTTAACTAACCCCTGGCCAGATACAAAGGTATCCGTTACTATGCCTCTTACCTGCGAAGGAGCCATACTGTTTCTTTCAGTATATGGCTACTACGCAGGAAAAGCAAGCCTTCCTTTCCCTGTTGAGGGAAGGAGGCGGCACCATCTCACAGAAGCGTGTGGGTTACGTCTCTGCCATGTGCGCCCAGTTTTGATTCTGAAGTATTTAAAAAGTTATTTGGAAATTATAGAGAGAAACGAACGACAGAATTCCAAAAACCTTTTCTCCATGTCGCCCTCCCATCATCACACATCACTTCCAAAGTTTCACTTTTAGCGTCGTAGTCAACGCATTTGCAATGGCAAAAAGGGTTTCAAAACTTCATGTTTATGCTATAGACTACGAGGGGAAGGGGTCATTTTTTTTTTCACCGTAAACCTTCGAGTATAATCCACATTTTTCCCTCAAAATTTAAAGGTCTAAATCCCTAGTGCGTACTATATACGATGTTAAAAATGAAAAATGCTTTCTAAGCAATGTCCGAGTCTCTATTTGCTGTCCGGCAATGTTTTTGCTTTTGTAACTGATAGTGATAAATATGTAAAGGCAATTTACTTAATATTTATTTTTCAATGACGTTATTACTGTTATTTCTTTATTTTCTGCAAACAAAGTGCACAAAAATAGCTACACATTTGCATTATGTTATATATACAATAATAATAAAGGGCGTTACCGTATATATGTTTACAAAGCAAGGACGTTATATAGACCTCCTTCACTCAAGTTAGAGAAGGGGTGCGTATTATACACTAGGTTTAGGTTTTTCAGAGGTACAGCCCCCTAAAAATCCCCTGCGTATTATACTTAAAGGCGAACTATACTCGAGGATTTACAGTAATTGAAATTTTACAAAAAGGAATTTTACATCAAAGGAAGGCAAGCCAAAATGTTCATGGATACCCTGGCATTAAGTTTGACACTTGCCTTGGGTGAGTTTACACAGTGCATCCCAGTCAACACGAGTGCTTCTACCTTTGTCTACCACTGCATGAGGTCAGAGGGCCAACCTGTTTCCAGGCCCTAAAAACTGTTCGTGGACATGTCTGCGCAACATACAGAGAAGCCTGCTATCGACAAGGCCTGTTAGAAGACGGTGCACAGTGGGAGAGGCTGCTATACGGGAATCACCTAAAAGTCTCAGGGAACTATTTGCAGTACTACTACAGACATGCAAACTGTGTGATCCTGCCTCTCTATGGCTGAAATGCAGAGACAACCTGGCTGAAGGCTTTAAGTGGTAAGTAAGCTCAACTGCTCTTTCCTGACATGGAGGGTATCAGCGATGAAGTCTACAACAGAGCTCTGATTGACATTGAAGACAGACTTGTTACACTGGGTGGAAATGAACTGTCCACATATGGCCTGCCACAAACATTCAGATCGGGATCAAACAGCCTTCCCACTGCTGTCCTTTGTGAAAAATCCTATGACAATGAAGCACTTTCGAAATGCATTGCTGGAAACGAACCAAAATTATTTACAGACCGGCTGCAGGCCTACAGAACTATTCTTAACAGTGTACGCCAATGCGAGGGAGGCATCTTCTTCTTGGATGCTCCTGGAGGGACTGGAAAAAACATTTGTTACAAAGCTTCTCCTCGCAGAAGTTAGGCAGCACCAGGATATCGCGGTAGCTGTGGCCTCCTCTGGGATTGCAGCTACTTTGTTACCCGGTGGCAGGACAGCACGCCCGACTTTTAAACTCCCTCTCAATTTAGCAGCATCCGAGAGGCCTTCATGCAACATCACCAAAAGCTCAGATCAGGGGCTGGTCCTTAAAAGGTGTCATCTAATCGTCTGGGACGAGTGCATCATGGCTCACAAGGGAGCTTTGGAAGGATTAGATAGAGCCCTGAAAGACATCCAGGACTGTCAGGCTCCCTGAAAGACATCCAAGTCTGTTAGGCTCCAATGTAACGCTTCTGTTGTCAGGTGATTTCAGGCAAACTCTTCCTGTCATTCCGAAAGGCACTAGAGCAGATGGGATCCAAGTGTAACCTAAAGTTCTCGACCCTGTGGCATCATGTTATGATCTTGAGTCTTACCACTAACATGAGAGCTCAGCTACACAGCGACCAAATGTCCACAAAATTTGCACAGTACATTTTGATACTTGGCGATGGCAAGGTGCCTCTTGACGCTGCAGAAGAAATGAAAGTGTAGCCATTTTCTTCTATTGTTAATTCTGAAGATGAGCTCAAGCACAAAGTGTTTCCCAACTTCACGGAAAATTAACAAAACCACAATTGGCCATGTGAAAGAGCAATTGTTGTTGTTGGCACTCCGTCGCTTACGACGTCGAGGGTTCCAGTTGATCCGATCAACAGAACAGCCTGCTCGTGAAATTAACGTGCAAGTGGCTGATCACTCCCCAGACATGTGTAGCCTTAACGTAGTTCTTGGGGATATTCAGCGTGACACAGAGTGGGACAAGGCTGACCCTTTGAATTACAGGCACAACAGAAACAGGAAGTAAGAGTGAGAAAAAGTTGTGGTGAAAGAGTACAGCAGGGTTCACCACCACCATCCTCTGCTGGAGCCTCGTGGAGCTTTAGGTGTTTTCGCTCAATAAACACTCACAACGCCTGGTCTGGGAATCGAAAAACTGGGCTCCAAAAAACGTCGCTGTTCATAAAATCAACCAACAGCTAATGCATTCTCTTCCTAGCAGTCTTCACACTTACATGTCTGTTGATACAATTCCAGATCAAAAAGAAGTGGTGAACTAACCTCCAGAATTTCTCAATTAAGCGCAACCTACCACTGGGCCATTGCGCCTCCACATTACTAACCAAAGAAAATAAGAGAATTAAATTTTGTTACCCAGTCTTATTCTCTTCCCCCACACATATTCCATGCCCCTATCCCATGAAATTACCAAATCTTCTCCCTTCAGGTACTGCTTCCTACGACACAGCTACCACACAGACTGAGCCAACGATAAGAAACAAAATGCAAGAAAAATAAAAAAAAATTAAAACGGAAGTAAACCAAAGTTGTGTTTAAAAATAACTTTTAATAACAACAATTTTGACAACAACAAGAGAATATATAATTGTAAAATAGACAAAAAAATATTTTTTTTTTTTTCATTCATTCATTCCTCTGTTTTCGTCTTTTTCTTCTTGTTCTTCTTCGCAGTGAGTCCCGTTCACCACACACCTTTCCATCGCTTATTAAGAGATGTTGGTAGTGGGGGAGGGGGCATTCAGTGAGAAAAAACTTATTGATGCGGTACGTTTGTAGATGCAAATTAAAAAAAAAAAAAAAAGAGAGAGAAAAAAAAAAAGAAAACATACTGCTCAACATCTCTAAAAAAAAAAAATAATAATAAAAAAAAAAGGGTAAAATAGCGAGGCAAAAGGCCTGAAAATTTGTGGAGAGTGTTCAAGTCGATTACATCGACCCCTAATACTTGACCTTTAGGCAATCTTTTGATACGAGTCCGAAATATCGGTCCTTTCCGTAAAAAGTGTCTTTGGTGATCTTTACCAAAGATCGGCCTTTTCCGTAACACCCACAGGATGTTCACTACAGTGTTAAGGTTAGGGTTTTAGTGTCAGGGTTAGGGTTTTAGGGTTAGGGTTTTAGGGTTAGGGTTAGTGTTTAGGGTTAGGGTTACGGTTACAGTTAGGGACGGAATTCCCTAACCCAAACCCTAAAACCCAAACCCTAACCCTAAAACCCTAACTGTAACCCTAACCCTAACCCTAAACTCTTGAAAAGAAATCGCGCTCTCTGTATCTCTTTCGCTTTTACAACATTGTTTCCATCTTTCTCTCCAACCCTTTTTACGGAAAAGGCCAATCTTTGGTAAAGATTGCCAAAGACACTTTTTACGGAAAAGGCCAATCTTTGGTAAAGATCGCCAAAGACACTTTTTACGGAAAAGGCCAATCTTTGGTAAAGATTGCCAAAGACACTTTTTACGGAAAAGGCCACTCTTTGGTAAAGATCGCCAAAGACACTTTTTACGGAAAAGGCCAATCTTTGGTATAGATCGCCAAAGACACTTTTTACGGAAAAGGCCAATCTTTGGTATAGATCGCCAAAGACACTTTTTACGGAAAAGGCCAATCTTTGGTAAAGATCGCCAAAGACACTTTTTACGGAAAAGGCCAATCTTTGGTAAAGATCGCCAAAGACACTTTTTACGGAAAAGGCCAATCTTTGGTATAGATCGCCAAAGACACTTTTTACGGAAAAGGCCACTCTTTGGTAAAGATCGCCAAAGACACTTTTTACGGAAAAGGCCAATCTTTGGTATAGATCGCCAAAGACACTTTTTACGGAAAAGGCCAATCTTTGGTAAAGATTGCCAAAGACACTTTTTACGGAAAAGGCCAATCTTTGGTAAAGATCGCCAAAGACACTTTTTACGGAAAAGGCCAATCTTTGGTAAAGATTGCCAAAGACACTTTTTACGGAAAAGGCCAATCTTTGGTAAAGATTGCCAAAGACACTTTTTACGGAAAAGGCCAATCTTTGGTAAAGATTGCCAAAGACACTTTTTACGGAAAAGGCCAATCTTTGGTAAAGATTGCCAAAGACACTTTTTACGGAAAAGGCCAATCTTTGGTAAAGATCGCCAAAGACACTTTTTACGGAAAAGGCCAATCTTTGGTATAGATCGCCAAAGACACTTTTTACGGAAAAGGCCAATCTTTGGTAAAGATTGCCAAAGACACTTTTTACGGAAAAGGCCAATCTTTGGTAAAGATCGCCAAAGACACTTTTTACGGAAAAGGCCAATCTTTGGTAAAGATTGCCAAAGACACTTTTTACGGAAAAGGCCAATCTTTGGTAAAGATCGCCAAAGACACTTTTTACGGAAAAGGCCAATCTTTGGTAAAGATCGCCGAAGACACTTTCTACGGAAAAAGGCCGATATTTCGGACTCTTGTCGAAAGATCGCCGACTTTTATTCATTTGATCAACCCTGAAATGATAACAGGCAAAGTCTACCTCGGTGGCAATTGAACTTCAGAATGTAAGGAACTGCAAGAACATCCAGGGTGCTAACGTTTCTGCCAGCTTACCACTTTATTCAGGTGAAATAATTTATGTAAATGATTGTAAAAAAAAAAATTTTTTTTTTCAATAAAAAAAAACAGAAAGAAAATAGGGCAAAAATAACCCAAAAATGAATTCTGAGTGTATCTCACAGCATGAAGTAAACGGACAGGTTTTTTTTTTTTTTTACCTTGGGTGCGAGGTAAATGAATAAAGAAGAGTCTCCCTGGGTAGGATATGAAGTTAGTGTGATCTAAGGATCTCACTGTGGTGAGGGTTGCTATTAGAAATACAAGGAAACATACATTTAAAAAAACAAAAAGGAAAAAGAATTTGTCACTGAGTAGAAGTTAAATAAACCAATGGGCAATGATTGGATTGAGATGGGAAGAAAAATAATTCCATTTTTCTTGGGAAGTAAATGGAGAAATGGGATTCTGTTAATGTACGGCATTATCTTAGGTATGAGATAAATGGAAAAGCGAATTTCTCCTTGGGTAGGGTTTTATTTTGTATGATCTAAAGCAGTGGTTCCCAAACTTTTTAGAGACGTGACCCACTATTTATGACACCAGTTTATGGCGACCCACTTAAATCTACTGGGTAAAAACATTAACAAAAGAAACAAAATCTATTTCAGATTATATATTTCATTGAGGCCTGTGAGAAGGCCTCATTTATATTAAATGTGAAACAAAACGTTTTATAACTGTTTCAACGTCTCCACACCCTATGGGCAGGTATTAACTCTAATACAAAACCTCGAAGCAGTAACTGTTATCGGCTCAATCAGTGTTGTACCGCGCCTAGTTAAAGTTCTTTATAAATAGGTAAAAACAGACTTTTCCTTTTTACGATTACGTACGAACTTGAGAAAATTACCACCTCTGATTTGTTAAGCTCGTGAAAAAAGCCTACTGCTTGATAAAACAACCAGTCTGGTATTGAAAACATGAGTCTTGAACTATCTCGATAGACAGCAGTTAATCAAAGTTAATGCGTAATTTTACAACTTTTTGTGACCCACTAGGATTCCGTTCGTGACCCACGGATGGGTCGCGACTCATAGTTTGGGAACCACTGGTCTAAAGGAATAAATTAATAAATGAGGGGTGTGTTCGAAATGAGAATAGTATCTCTCTGTGGTTGGAATACTATTGTAAATGCAAGCAAAAAAAAAACCCCTCAAAAAAACATGCCCCTTCCCCATCCCAAAAATATATGTAAAATAGTTAACAAAAACAAAAATAAAAAATAAGGCAAAAAAAATTTTCTGAGTGCATTTTTTTTTAAATGAAAAAAAAAAAAATGAAGGAAAAAAAAATTGGCAGGACAGGAATGAGGGAAAATGAAATTTCTTTAATCTCTTTTTCTTTGGAATTGACAGCAGAATTCTGGTTTAAACACCCTAATCCTCAAGACTTTTTTTTTTTACCCCACTTCATAAATACTAAAAGTTCTACTTGTTTTTTTAATTCTTTTTGTAAATTAGAGTTTAAAATACAGACGGATAGGCGCAGGAGTGGCTGTGTGGTAAGTAGCTTGCTTACCAACCACATGGTTCCGGGTTCAGTCCCACTGCGTGGCACCTTGGGCAAGTGTCTTCCACTATAGCCTCGGGCCGACCAAAGCCTTGTGAGTGGATTTGGTAGACAGAAACTGAAAGAAGCCCGTCGTATATATGTATATATATATATATATATATGTGTGTGTGTGTGTGTGTGTTTGTGTGTCTGTGTTTGTCCCCCCACCATCGCTTGACAACTGATGCTGGTGTGTTTACGTCCCTGTAACTTAGCGGTTCGGCAAAAAGAGACCGATAGAATAAGTACCAGGCTTACAAAGAATAAGTCCTGGGGTCGATTTGCTCGACTAAAAGGTGGTGCTCCAGCATGGCCGCAGTCAAATGACTGAAACAAGTAAAAGAGAACAGTCCAAATTTTTTTGCTTAAATCCCTGCAATGGACCACTCTTGGCTGATTCAGCTTTCCATTAAATTTGTTCATGGGGGATAAAAAATATTGAAAAAACTTCACTACATGTCAGACTGAGAAACAAAATGAAGGTCTCAGGTGGTCGTGAGATGTGCTAGAAATAACTGCTATATCACCCTTAAATGCTGCATAATCGTACGAATTCCTGTGTGTAGAGCACAAATGTGCAAAATTTTTTTTTAAATTCCCAAAAATAAAAAGCGACGAGGGGTTTTATGTGATTAAACCAGAATTCTGCCGAACTAACATTATTGTGGCAGGAAGAAAAAGAAGGAATGGAATTCCTCCTGGACAGGATGTTAATTTGGGTAGGACATTATCTTGTGTGTAATGGTAAATGAGTAAATGAATTTCTCCTTAGGTAGGATATTAACGGGGGCAAACCAAAATGAGAAAAGAAATTTCGGATCTTTCTGATTTAACGGGCAACACTTTTCATTTACGTTTTATGTAGTGGTTTTGATACCGAAACACTTTCAAACTTCGTATACTTGTATATTTTGTGTTATAGAACAGATAAAAATTTTTGTATTCGAAGTTATTTCATGTAAAAAATTGTCGTATTTCAGTAATTTCAACCAATCACTGACGTCTATTAAGGTGAAAACAATTACTGCCCGTCAAATCAGAAAGATCCGAAATTTCTGTGTGTTGGATGTCGGCGATATTCTAGTAGTGATTTCCAACATGGAGCACACGCCCCACCGGTGGGGCTTGGGAGAATTGGGTTGGGGTGTGGGATCCAAAATTTTGTGTCTTATTTTAGTTGGACATGAAATTATGAAAATCTTTTTTTTTTTTCATAGCAAACATAAAACACCTGTACTTAGTCTAGCCAAACCAATCTCCCCCCAGTCAAGCATACTATGTGAAGACTGTTTGCTACAGTCTAACTGTATTTTAATACCCTAGTGTGGATATTTCTTTAACGAAAGTATATAATTATGAAATATT
>NC_142957.1:7167650-7172650 GCF_046866305.1 Octopus bimaculoides | reverse complement strand
ATATATATATATATATATATATATGATTGATCGCTGACCAAAACATTCAATTTTTTTTCTCCGTGGTTTTCTCCTTGTTTTCTCCGTATTCTTTCTGTTGAAGAGCGTAGCTCGAAACGTTAAAGACTTTCCGCATTCCCGAGCGTCAAACTAATACATCGTTTTGTTGTTTACACCACCTGTCCTCGTCTGTTGTTTTTTTCGTAAATTCTCCCACATATATATATATATATATATATATATATATACATACATATATAACGTGAAGTATATTTGCCACTTAAATGCGGTTAACCCCTAAGGGTGAATGCTACTGTAGCTTGTAGCCCCAGGCGAACATCTCCTCCAGCTGGCTATTGACACACTTTTGCAAATACCGACAGGGCACAGAAAGTGTGTCAATAGCCAGCTGGAGGAGATGTTCTCCTGGGGCTACAAGCCACAGTAGCATTCACCCTTAGGGGTTACCCGCATTTAAGTGGCAAATATACTTCACGTTGACGTGCAGCTACTGTTTATACCTCGCTCAGAGATTTATTATTGCTTATATATATATATGTATATATATATATACAAGTGTTAAAGCATGAAACTTTCAGCACTTCAATTATTTTGAAGTGTTTTCTAATTAAATAAAATAAAATAAATAAATGTATGTATGTGTGTGTGTGTGTGTGTGTGTGTGTGTGTGTGTGTGTGTATGTGCCTGTGCCATATAAAAAGCATCCAGTCCACATTGTGCGGTAGCTGGTGTAAGGCGGGCATGCTGCCATAAAAAACAGACACACATACTAAAACAGACACAGTAACCTGGTGTAGTCTTCTGCCTGGTTGGCTCCTGTCAAACTGTCCAACCTATGTCAGCATGGAAGGTGGATGTTAAACGATTATGACGATGATGATGATATATACTCATGGCTTGAGTTCTATTTTCCTGTTTGCATTATGAAACACACACATACACAACTTCCACCACAACTTTCTCTTACTCTTTCTTCCTGTTTCTGTTGTGCCTGTAATTCAAAGGGTCAGCCATGTCACACTGTGTCATGCTGAATATCCCCGAGAACTACGTTAAGGGTACACGTGTCTGTGGAGTGTTCAGCCACTTGCACGTTAATTTCACGAGCAGGCTGTTCCGTTGATCGGATCAACTGGAACCCTCGTCGTCGTAACCGACAGAGTGCCAAGCAAAGATGAAGAGCCTGACCACCTATTGTACATACACCTTAGATCCATCATGGCATCTGATGTGGCTTTTTAAACCAGTCAATGGATTGAAAAGACACCCACATAGATTGCATATCTGATTTGCACCACCAAAACTAACTTGAAGCACAACAACTACAACAATCACATTGGATGATCAAATTTAAAGAAATAAAAAACAAAAGCCTTCTTTATGAGCCTCTGTTGGTTTACTTACCTCTGGTGTGTAGACGTAAGCCCCCATGAAGGCTGAGGAGATGAAAGCTCTGGCCACAAACAAGAAAAATATTAACACCTCCCTGGAGCAAAGAAAATAAAAATAAAAACAATAATTTAAAACAAAATAAATGTGGCACCTAATTATAATTAGGCAAGCTACTTACCACACAGCCACTCCTATGCCTATAATAAACAATCTCATGGATTCCATTTTCTCATTCTCTAATTTGTTATATATATATATATAAAGGAAATAATTTTCTCAAACGCAGGATAATGCTAATAATATAACATGAACAGGATAAACTGCCCATATTTTGCAGAAAAATGTGTTGGTAGTTTATCCTATACATGCTATATTATTAACATTATCCTGCATTTGAGAATAACATTTTCCTTAACTTTCAAGACATTTCAACGCTTCCAAAGCAAACTTCATTTGTTTACTTTTATATATATATATATATATATATATATATATATATATATATATATATATATATATATATATATATATATATATATATACTTTATTTAAAAGCAGCAGAAATATAACAAAAAAACCGTTACTCTGAGTTTCACGTTCCCGCCGATGAACGGGAACGTGAAACTCAGAGTAACGGTTTTTTTGTTATATTTCTGCTGCTTTTAAATAAAGCATATTACTCTACCTCTGGTATTTGAGTACTCTTTTTTCCACCTTGCACATTTCATGTGCTTACTCCGGTATATATATATATATATATATATATAAGGTGAGGTATATTTGCCACTTAAATGTCGCTTACCCCTAAGGGTGGATGTTACTGTTGCTTTTAGCCCCAGGAGAACATCTCCTCACCTTGTCGTGCAGTTACTGTTAATACCTCATTCAGAGATTTAACATATATATATATAATATTAGGGATAAAAATCCAAAACTACAGGTAAAAACTCAATTAAAATCAATTTATTAAAAATTAAAATTAAATTATTATATTATCTTATGATATTATCTTTATCTTATGATATTTACTTTGTATTATATTGTACTCATTTATTGTGCTTTTAATTATTAATTTTTCTATATGTGATAGTGGATTTTCATCGATAAGTTCATGAACCTTGGTTCTTTTCCCTAAAACTATATATATATAAAGTTGTAGTATATTGTCAACTTAATGTGACAATCCCAATAAGGGAACACACTACTGCCGTTTAGCCCTAGGAAGCTGGACCGCTTCCTGTCGGCCTTGACACAATTACTGTGTCCTTAAGTTTGCGAGCGGGAGACAAGCTCCTCCACCCAGCCTAGCCAGTATTCAGGGACATGTTTCTGAGTCTTTGCTTGTCATCAGCCTGAAGTAGCTTGCCAGGTGGATATATATATATATATATATATATATATATATATATGTAAAATGTGTATGTGTGTTTGTCCTGCATCACTGTTTGACCACCAGTATTGATGTGTTTACATCCCTGTAACCTAGTGGTTCAGCAAAAGACACTGATAGAATAAGTACCGGTGCTGTGGTTGATACATTCAACATTCAGCATTCAACTAAAAATTCAAGGTAGTGCTGCAACATGGCCACACACTAATAAGTGGAACAAGTAAAAGAATACAAGACATAAAAGATGTTCGTATGAACCTTAAGTTTTACTTTCTCACGACTATTCTTCTTTTCTCATCAGACATTTGATTCCATTTTAGTTACACAAACCCCCATAAGACTGAACAAACTAGTTTTAGACTTAGGAGTCTTCATAAATACAAGAGAAGCAAAAAAAAATTAAAATGTTGTACCAGGAACATGAATAAAATAATAACTGACCTTGTGGTGCAGATATTGACGAAGAACATAAAAACACTGAATATGATGAATTCTCCGCCGATTGTGAGTTTTCTGCCGATTTTGTCAATGACAAGGATTGTGAGAAACAAACCTGGAAAAAATATAGAAACAATATCAGAAACAATATTGTAAAGCTGAGTTTGTGTGTGTGTGTGTGTGCTAAAAATGAAACGATAAAGATAATGGAAAAAAAAGCAACATGAGATGATACTGACCAGGAAATTCAGCAATGGTTGTCCAGAGAAGGTCAATGTAGTCACCCTTGGACAACATCTTACACTCCAGTGGACAGTGAGGCTCAGCCCTGAATACAGTCTTGTTACCAACTGAAAGAGAGAGAGAGAGAGAGAGAGAGTTAAATATAGTGACCACCACCACTGATGAAATGCTGTTTGGACACTAGACGCTGAGAGAGAAGTAGAGATAGCTAAACAGATAGAGAAAGAGAGAGGGAGTTAGATATAGTGGTCACTGCCAGTCCTAAGGCAGAGGTCAATTGTCCAAGGCGCAACAGAGTGGGACTGAACCTGAGACCAAGTGACTGTTACACAAAATTCTTAACCATAGAGCCACACCTCCATATATATATATATATAAATATATATATGTGTGTGTGTGTGTATATATATATAAAGGAGACCACTAGGTGGACTGTTAATGTGCTAGAAGAAGATCACATGTAAAGGAGACATTATATATATATACATATACAATAATCCTTTGAGATCTCAGAAATTTTCTCTGAATCTCCTTGATTCTTTTAATGTATTTGTTCCCTGGTATTGAATTGATATTAATTAATATCCAATTTTTTACCCTACTGTTTTAATTATATATATATATATATATATATATATATATATATATATATATATCATCATCGTTTAACGTCCGCTTTCCATGCTAGCATGGGTTGGACGATTTGACTGAGGACTGGTGAAACCGGATGGCAACACCAGGCTCCAGTCTGATTTGGCAGAGTTTCTACAGCTGGATGCCCTTCCTAACGCCAACCACTCAGAGAGTGTAGTGGGTGCTTTTACGTGTCACCCGCACGAAAACGGCCACGCTCGAAATGGTGTCTTTTATGTGCCACCCGCACAAGCCAGTCCAGGGGCACTGGCAACGATCTCGCTCGAAAATCCTACAGGAGCCAGTCAGGCGGTACTGGCAACGGCCACGCTCAAAATGGTGCATCTCATGTGCATATATATATATATATATATATGATAATAATATTAGGGATAAAAATCCAAAAGTTACAGGGAAAAATTCAATTTAATTTAATTTATCAAAATTAAAATTAAATTAAATTTCACAATATATAATATATAAATATATAATTTAGAGAAAAAAACCACAATTATTGAATTCATCCATGAAAATCCACAGTCACGTATAGAAAAATTTAATAAGTAAATACACTTTTAAAAAGACCGATAATAAAGATACAAAGTAATAAGTATTAAAATAATAAAACGACTACACGTGTTTCATAACCACATTTTCAAATAGAAAATAAAATAAAAATCAAATCGATTGAAAATCAATTCTATTAAAAAATATAGCTAATCTTCCGGTCAAAAGAAATGAATGTATATATAAGACATGTCAAGTTAAGTGGAATTGTGGTCATGAACAGTGCTGGTGACCTGAGACAGGCACCCATGCCAGCGATACATAAAAGGCACCGATAAAAGGACACACAAGGCACACATAGCACACTCTATGGAG
>NC_142957.1:7142650-7162650 GCF_046866305.1 Octopus bimaculoides | reverse complement strand
ATATATATACATATATATATATATATACATATATATGTATATATATACATATATATGCATAAATATATATATACATACATATATATTATTATTTGTATTATATATACATACATACATATATATATATATATATATATATATATATATATATATACATATATATATATATATATATATATATATATATATATATATATATATATATATATATATATATATATATACATAAATATATATATATTATTATTGTTGAAAGAATAGTTAGTGTTAATAATATCAATGTTATTATTTTCATTAAGTGGATTTATATTTAACCACTTATTGTTGTGTGAGGAGATGATTTCTGAAAGGATTTTGGTGTTTGAAAACCTAATTCTGGGAAAATTCTTTTATGTACAGCTTCACGAAACTGGTAAGGGAGGTTGGATTCGATCCACTTACCATATGGAATTATCAACCAAACAGTTTTGCTAGGACATACCTTGTTGTAAGAATAATTATTTTTAAAAGTCCTAGATTTGTACCTTTATAACGAAAAAAAAAAACAAGGGTCTTGCACGGTTATCTCCCTTACACTGTAAAATCAACTTTTTCGACGTAGCGTTGTTACTCGAACTAAAATTTGTATTTTTATGCCATGATTTCATGTTCTCTGTTAGTCAGGACGTGAAATATATATACGTGTACATACATACATACATATATATGTACATACATGTATATAATATATATATACATACATAAAGATACATACATACATATATAAGAAGAAGAATAATAAATGGAACAAAACGCATATAAACAATAAGTTTGCAAAACAAATATATATATATGTATATAACGTGAGAGAGTTAGGGGTTGGGGGTACAACCCACTAAGGGATAGTATCTATCCAGTATACTGCTGGGAGGGTACCCAATTATTGCTACGCTAGTGCTATACTAGGTGCAATCAATGGGAGCGGGTAAAAGTGGAGGTTTTACCCAAAATTTGTGTAACAATTAGAAAATGGAGGATAATATGGTTTTCAAACACCAAAATCCTTTCACAAATCATCTCCTCACACAACAATAAGTGGTTAAATATAAATCCACTTAATGAAAATAATAACATTGATATTATTAACACTAACCATTCTTTCAACAATAATAATATATATATATTTATGTATATATATATATATATATATATATATATATATGTATGTATGTATATATAATACAAATAATAATATATATGTATGTATATATATATATATATATATGCATACATATAGATACATACATAGATATATATATATATGCATACATACATATAATATAGATATATTCATACATATATATATATTTTCGAGCGAGATCGTTCGTTGCCAGTGCCCCTGGACTGGGTCTTGTGTGGGTGGCACATAAAATACACCATTTTGAGCGTGGCCATTGCCAGTACCGCCTGACTGGCCTTCGTGCGGGTGACACGTAAAAGCACCCACTACACTCTCAGAGTAGTTGGCGTTAGGAAGGGCATCCAGCTGTAGAAACTCTGCCAAATCAGATTGGAGCCTGGTGTAGCCATCCGGTTTCACCAGTCCTCAGTCAAATCGTCCAACCCATGCTAGCATGGAAAGCGGACGTTAAACGATGATGATATATATATATATATATATATATATATATACATATATATATATATATATATATATATATATATATATATATATGTATATCTGTAAAAATATGTGACACTTATTCGGTAGCCATGATAAAACTCCAAGTTTCGGATGCCAGGGTGGGAGCCCATGCCAACATCTCTTCAGTTATCTGGCCATTCAATAATCTGGTGCTCGACTGAGGAAAGAAAACTTCGAATGACCCATCCTTGTTTTCTTTGTATCGTCTATCTGGATGTTTTGTTGTCCCATTTTTGTATCACCTAATTGTCCGGGTGTTTTGCATTCTTGTCCCATTTTGTATTATATATATATATATATATATATATATATATATATACATGTACACACATGTTTTATGTACAACACAGCATAAATAAGCAGAAATGAAATGAGTTTAAATATTAGAAAGCCTCACTGTGGGAGAAATAAAAATGTAAACACATTCTCCTTATGATGTGTATAATATAGAGCAAAGAAGGGAGCCTCCTACACATAAATGGCAGGTAACATTGTAAACACTAAAAGGAAAGAGAGGGGGTATGTAAGAGAAAGAGGGAGGGAGAGAGAGTGAAGGGAAGAGAGAAGTAAAGGCAGAAATGAAAATTGAACTCACCACACCAGCCACAGTAGTATTGTAGTTAAACGCATGTCTGGTTTTAAAGTGTCCAATATACTGCCTCGATTTACTTGTTCTGCCTGAAATATAGTAATATATACAGAGTACACAGTAAGCACTTCACTAAATGTTCGGCTATCAAGAAAGACAGTAGGATAAACTAGGGTGTAAGATTAATGTCGCTGTCCTAAAAATACAGGAATCACTATGATGGAGAGTATATAATGATTAACCAAAATAAGAGGAGTGAGAGATGAAATGTTTATTCCATTTGTTGACAGTTGTTTCATAATCTGTATCCAGTTACATCAGCAACACATATACAAATGTCTAGCCTGTCGTATATATGAATATATATATGTGTGTGTGTCTGTGTTTGTCCGCCCACCATTACTTGACAACTGATGCTGGTGTGTTTACGTCCCCGTCACTTAGCGGTTCGGCAAAAGAGACCGATAGAATAAGTACTAGGCTTACAAAGAATAAGTCCTGGGGTCGATTTGCTCGACTAAAGGCAGTGCTCCAGCATGGCTGCAGTCAAATGACTGAAACAAGTAAAAGAGTAAAAGAGTATACCCACAGAAAAGCAAACTCAATGTCACGAATGCATATAAGTACCCCATTGCTGTTGGCACTCCGTCGCTTATGACGTCGAGGGTTCCAGTAGATCCGATCAACGGAACAGCCTGCTCGTGAAATTAACGTGCAAGTGACTGAGCACTCCACAGACATGTGTACCCTTAACGTAGTTCTTGGGGATATTCAGCGTGGCACAGTGTAACAAGGCTGACCCTTTGAAATACAGGCACAACAGAAACAGGAAGCCTCATGGAGCTTTTAGGTGTTTTCGCTCAATAAACACTCACAACGCCCGGTCTGGGAATCGAAACCGTGATCCTATGACCGCGAGTCCACTGCCCTAACCACTGGGCCATTGCGCCTCCATAAGTACCCCAAATATATCCATATCAAATTCTGCAGCAAGCCTCGACACGTGTGTAGCTGGGGAAGGATAGCACATAAGGGGCTAGACTGTCCCAAAGTGAATAGGAATATTAATTCAATTATAATATAAAAGGATAAAATTGTTAAAAACTTTATCAGTGGCCAGCATGTAAAAATAGACCTATTTTTAACCATTTGATAGAGTAATCGGAATGCTAAAGGTTTAACCCTTTAGCATTCAGATTATTCTATCAAATGTAATGCTTATTTATTCATATCGTTTTGAATTAATCGTGCATTATGTTGTAGCTTTGAGATTTCGATGGTGTGTTTGTTTAGCTTTCGGATGACATTGTAGGGTATGTGTAAGAGGCTGAAATCTTGCCAGTTTAAACATAAAACAGTTGGAATATTTGAGCCGGATATGGCCGGTTTAAACATTAAAGGGTTAAAGAGGAACTACCAAAAGAACCCTTACCTGGGTCTCGCACTCCTTCAGCCGGCCCAGTAACGTTGGTTTACCATTGTCTTTGGCAATCCGTTGAATCGTTTCCTCAGCCTTCTCAGCATTTCCACGGCAGATTTCGAACCTGGCACTTTCCGGAAGCCACTGGAAGGAGACAGAGAAGAATGATATGATGAAGAGGTGGAGGAAGAGAGGGTGTATGGGCTGGAGGAGAAGAGAAGAACAGAGGGAAGAGTTGGGAGAAGTGGGGAGGGAATAGGGGAACTGCGAATAACAAAGGGCCACTGATATGTCCTTATAAATTAGCAGTTTGGCTAAAGAGACCATTAGAATAAGTCGCAAGCTTTAAAAGAAATGCATAATGATGTTGTAATGATACAAAACTAAATGTTCTAAGTTTCACATTGTTAAATACGTTGTGGCGGATAAAAAGTGGTCAGCTCGGTGGCTGGGACAGATGGCAGTTGAATAGACAACCAACCACTCTAATTCGTGTTATTGTAGTGCTTGCATGGCACAATATTTATCATCATCATCGTCGTTTAACGTCCGCTTTCCATGCTAGCATGGGTTGGACGATTTGACTGAGGACTGGTGAAACCGGATGGCTACACCAGGCTCCAATCTGATTTGGCAGAGTTTCTACAGCTGGATGCCCTTCCTAACGCCAACCACTCAGAGAGTGTAGTGGGTGCTTTTACGTGCCACCCGCACGAAGGCCAGTCAGGCGGTACTGGCAACGGCCACGCTCAAAATAGTGCATTTTATGTGCCACCTGCACAAGAGCCAGTCCAGGGGCACTGGCAATGATCTCGCTCGAAAATCCTACGAAGGCCAGTCAGGTGGTACTGTCATTATAAATTAGCGGTTTGGCTAAAGAGACCATTAGAATAAGTCACAAGCTTTAAAAGAAATGCGTAATGATGTTGTAATGATACGAAACTAAATGTACTAAGTTTCACATTGTTAAATACGTTGTTGCGGATAAAAAGTGGTCAGCTCGGTGGCTGGGACAGATGGCAGTTGAATAGACAACCAACCACTCTATTGTAGTGCTTGCATGGCACAATATTTATGTCATTATAAATTAGCGGTTTGGCTAAAGAGACCATTAGACTAAGTTGTTTCATCTGATTAAGATTCTTTAAGATGATGCCCCAGCATGGCTGCAGTCCAATGACTGAAGCAAGTAAAAGATAAAAAAAAAAGACAAAAGATATATTTCTAGACCCATCCAACCCACGGGAAGATGGAGTAGCATAGGATTGGACGAGAAGAGAGTATAAAAAGAGGAAAAAAAAAAAACAAAAGAAAGGAAAAAAACACTACATAAAAGACTAAAATAATTGAGGATACTTACTAAACAGAAAGCAGAAAATACTAAAAGTGGAACAGCAGAGAGAACCAGTAACCATCTCCATCCAAGAACAGGCATGATGAAGAGAGCAAGCATCACCTCGAAACAAGCCCCAATAGCCCAGAAGACCTGAAAATAAATATATAAAAGAATAAAGAAAAATGTATGAAGAAATACTGGAATTACTAGAACAGTGGTGAACTGGCAGAAACGTTAGCACACCGGGCGAAATGCCTAGCGGTATTTCGTCTGTCTTTACGTTCTGAGTTCAAATTCCATCGAGGTTGACTTTGCCTTTCATCCTTTCAGGGTCGATAAATTAAGTACCTGTTACGCACTGGGGGTCGATGTAATCGACTTAATCCCTCTGTCTGTCCTTGTTTATCCCCCCTGTGTGTAGCCCCTTGTGGGCAATAAAAAAATAAGAAACGTAAGCATGCAGGGCGAAATGCTTAGCGGTAGGTATTTTGTCTGTCTTTACGTTCTGAGTTCAAATTCCACCGAGGTTGACTTTGCCTTTTCATCCTTTCAGGGTCGATAAATTAAGTACCTGTTACGCACTGGGGGTCGATGTAATCGACTTAATCCCTCTGTCTGTCCTTGTTTATCCCCCCTGTGTGTAGCCCCTTGTGGGCAATAAAAAAATAAGAAACGTAAGCATGCCGGGCGAAATGCTTAGCGGTCGGTATTTTGTCTGTCTTTACGTTCTGAGTTCAAATTCCACCGAGGTTGACTTTGCCTTTTCATCCTTTCAGGGTCGATAAATTAAGTACCTGTTATGCACTGGGGGTCGATGTAATTGACTTAATCCCTCTGTCTGTCCTTGTTTATCCCCTCTGTGTGAAGCCCCTTGTGGGCAATAAAGAAATAAGAAACGTAAGCATGCTGGGCGAAATGCTTAGCGGTAGGTATTTTGTCTGTCTTTACGTTCTGAGTTCAAATTCCACCGAGGTTGACTTTGCCTTTTCATCCTTTCGGGGTCGATAAATTAAGTACCAATTATGCACTGGTACATCTGATGCTTTTTAGTCCAACTTTTCTCTCAGGGCGCTTACACTCTGTTGTGTATGCACACTGACATTACACATCCAGCAGAGCATACTGGCTTCATTCCTTGCAAGCTTACGCATGTACTCAGCAGTCACGGCCCATGTTTCACTGCCATGTAGCATGGCTGTTTGCACACATACGTCATACAGTCTACCTTTTACTCTGAGCGAGAGGGCCTTTGTCACCAGCAGAGGTAGGAGCTCTCTGAACTTTGCCCAGGCTATTCTTATTCTAGCAGCTACATGTTCAGCACACCCTCCCCCGCTACAAACTTGGTCATCTAGGTAACAGAAGCTATCAACTACTTCTCGTTTTTCCCCCTTGCATGTGACAGAAGCTGTTCTCTGCACATTTTCAGTGTTTATTGCCCCTGAGCATTTGCCACATGCAAAAACCATCTTCCCAGTTAACCTTCCTTTGATATTGCTGCACCGCTTATGTGTCCATAGCTTACGCTGGGTACATTTTATGGACTTTCTACCTCTGCCTTTTCTACAGATCGAGCAGGGCCATCTACCTGAAGGGGTTTGTGGTTTGTTTGCCTTCCTACTTATTAAAGTGAGAAACTTACCTCTATAAATAGGACACACGTAGCTCGAGTACTGCTGGGTAGAAATTCAGCATACAGGGTGATTCTGGAGGACGGCATGAGGGTAAGAGAAAGAGAGAAGGAAAGAAAAAGAGAATTAAGTTTGCCACCATTGCAAGCATCATCATCATCATCAACAGCATCAACATCATCAATATTCAGTCATCACTACCATAACCATCACAACTGCCACCATCATTATTATTGTCATTACAACTATCACCACCACCACCACCACCACCACCAACAACAACAACAACAACAACATTACCACAGCCATCACCATCATTGTAATCGTCCTCACTGCCATCAAATCCAACCCTGAGTTGTACATGTGCAAGGATGTAGGGTCCAGCTGACCCCCCCCCCCCTAGTTACACATGTAATGGTATGCATGATCCCTTAGAACCCTAGCTGAAAAAGAAATCCACTTGACACCTAGATGCACATCTAAATAAATAGTATGTAAGATCCATCAGGCCCTTAGTCTCATGACCTCATATAGAGCCTTAACTGACCCTTAACTGTACATGTAGTGGTATGTAGGGTCCACCTGAGCCTTAGCTATACATATAATGGTATGTAGGAACTACCAGCCCCTAGCTGTATATACATATAGTCTATCTGACCCCTAATTTACAAGTAGTAGTATAAGATCCATCAGAGCCTTAGCTATATATATAATGGTATGTAGGGGGTCATTAGGCCTCTAGCTGCATATATAGTTTAACTGACCCCTAACTATACAAGTAATAATATATAGGGTCCATTAAGTCCATAACTGTATATATAGTCTACCTGAACCCTAACTGTACAAGTCACAGTATGTAGGTCCATCAGGCCCCACCAGCTGCATGTGTAGCACATCTGATCCTTAACTGTCAATACAGTCCATTTGGCCCTATATATATAGTCCGTCAGACCCTCAGCAGTCCATACAGTCCACCTGACTTCTAGCAGTATAGACAGTCAACCTGGCCCCTTGCTGTATATGTAGTGGTATATGTAGGGTCTATCAGCCTCCACCCACAAGCTGCATATGTATATAATCTATCTTATTTCTTTATTGCCTCCAAGGGGCTAAACACAGAGGGGACAAACAAGGAAAGATAAAGGAATTAAGCCGATTACATCGACCCCAGTACGTAAGCGTAACTGGTACTTAATTTATCGACCCCAAAAGGATGAAAGGCAAAGTCGACCTCGGCGGAATTTGAACTCAGAACGTAACAGCAGACGAAATACCGCTAAGCATTTCGCTCGACGTGCTAACGTTTCTGCCAGCTCGCCGCCCTAAATCTATGTATATAATCTATCTGAGCCCTTGCTGTATATATAGTCCACCTGGCCTGTAGATATACATGTAATGGGACGTATGAACCATCTGACAAAAGGCTGGTGCTAGGAAGTGCAGGACTCAATTAGAAAATTGATGCTTTATGTTTGATGTAATACATCAGTCCTTGCCAAAAAGCATCGAGGGCTTGAGGCTCCACCATTAGCCACAACGATATACTAAAAATTCATCATAACATCTTTCATTTGAGCATGCGTGCAGGGCCCTCTCTTGGCACAGGGCCCAATTTGAACAAATCCATCTATCTGCTCTTTACCTTACATGTTTACACATGTAGGTTCCACCTAACCTTTAATTGTAATAGTGGCACTTGTGCCCGTGACATGTGTAAGGATTTTCAAGCGAGATCATTGCCAGTGCCCCTGGACTGGCTCTTGTGTGGGTGGCACATAGAATACACCATTTTGAGCGTGGCCGTTGCCAGTACCGCCTGACTGGCCTTCGTAGGATTTTCGAGCGAGATCGTTGCCGGTGCCCCTGGACTGACTCTTGTGCGGGTTGCACATAAAATACACCATTTTAAGCGTGGCCGTTGCCAGTACCGCCTGACTGGCCTTTGTAGGATTTTCGAGCGAGATCGTTGCCAGTGGCCCTGGACTGGCTCTTGTGCGGGTGGCACATAAAATACACCATTTCGAGCGCGGCCATTGCCAGTACCGTCTGACTGGCCTTCGTGCAGGTGACACGTAAAAGCACCCACTACACTCTCAGAGTAGTTGGCGTTAGGAAGGACATCCAGCTGTAGAAACTCTGCCAAATCAGATTGGAGCCTGGTGTTGCCATCTGGTTTTCACCAGTCCTCAGTCAAATCATCCAACCCATGGAAAGCGGACGTTAAACGATGATGATGATGATGATATAAAATCCATCAGAACCCTTAACAATACAAGTCATCCAGGTAAGGCCTAGCTACACACGTAAAGGTATGTAGATACAATAACTGATGTGTGTAATTTATCAATGTACCGAACTACAGCAAACTAGGTAAGCCATCAGTTCATATGGTACCAGCTTAACGCCACCAGCTGTAACCATACATAGAACTTATGTGAACTTACATCAATGCTAACAGCCAGGACAGCTGTTGCAAATGAAATCTGATGCATTTTCTTTATGGTAATTGCTTATAATAATAATTTTGTATTCTTACCCATTTGGCATACATTTAAAACTGATATCGATGATGATGATGATGATGATAATGATAATAATAATAATAATAGTAATAATAATAATAATAATAATAATAAAATATTCAGACAAATACATAACAAAAACACCAGGACTTACAAATATATATGACATACAGAAAATTGCAATTACTGGGCACAGCACACATCCTACGCAAAACACTTTCAATACAGTAACCATAAGAGCATCACAGCAAACCACAGCACATACCCAAGGCACACAGAGCTGCACTCGGTAGTGAAGTGAAAGCATGTATATATATATATATATATATATATATATATATATATAATTATGTGTATTTCTTCTATCTTAATGAATAAAAATTCTTCTGATAGAATAAATGGGTTAATAGAAACCAATGTAGCAAAGAACACAAAATAACTGTGGTTAGCTCCTGTTTTTAAGGCAGGAACTCCTTGAAATTTTGGGTATTTGAGTATATTTAAGAATTTAAGGATTGGAGAAAACGCATGTTATAATTGCATATTATAACATGCGTTTTCTCCAATCCTTAAATTCTTATATATATATATATATATATACATAGGTACACATACACACACATGATGAACTTCTTTCAGCTTCCATCAACCAAATCTACTCACAAGGCTTTGGTCAGCCTGAGGCTGTTGTAGAAGACTCTACCTTAAGGTGCCCTGCAGTGAGATTGAAACTGCATCCTGTGATTGGTAAGCAAACTTCTTACCATGCAGCCAGCAAAAGTGAACCCAAAACAATGATAATGACTCTGTCGATACGTCGCCCCCTTTTAATGCCATAATGATCTTCTGGAGCCTTGATCAGCTGAAACTCCTTTCTGTCTCACTCTCTCACGTACACACACACACACACTCACACACACACACACACTCTCTCTCTCTCTCTCTTTCTCTGTTTGTCTGTCTGTGTGTCTTGCTTTCAGAATGGATGAAATGACTGTTGTACTCACGCTTGTGGTGCACCTCCAATGCCAAACCCCACAAGCCCACGTAAGACAAGCATCCAAATAAACGTAGGTGAGAAGGCGCTGAGGATACCAAAGTAACAGGTGAACAGAGACGAGGCAATCAGAGCCTGGAACGAAGATGGTTAGAAAAGGGGACAGTTACAAAAGGAACATTTACAGAAAGGAAAGGGATAGCTACAAATAAGGATTGTGATAAGAGGGAGCAGTTATAAAATGGGACAGTTGTGAAAGGGGACAGTCACGAAAAGTAACACAAAAGGAGGCAGTTATAAAATGGGACATTTATACAAGAGGGGACATTTATAGAAAGGAAAGGGACAGCTACAAATAAGGATTGTAATAAAAGGGAACAGTTGTAAAATGGGACAGTTGTGAAATGGGACAGTCACAAAAGGAGGAAGTTATAAAAGGGGACATTTATACAAGAAGGGACATTTATAGAAAGGAAAGGGACAGCTACAAATAAGGATTGTAATAAAAGGGAACAGTTATAAAATGGGACAGTTGTGAAAGGGGACAGTCACAAAAGGAGGCAGTTATAAAAGGGGACATTTACAAGAGAGGACATTTATAGAAAGGAAAGGGACAGCTATAAATAAGGATTGTAATAAAAGGGAACAGTTATAAAATGAGACAGTTGTGAAATGGGACACTTACAAAAAGAGGCAGTTATAAAAGGAGGACAAGTATTAAAAAGAGAGTTATAAAAGGAGACATTTACAAGAGGGAACATTTATAGAAAAGAATAGAATAGCTACAAATAAGGATTGTAATTAGGAAGCAGTTATAAAACAAGACAGCTGTGTAAGGGGACAGTTACGAAAGGAGGCAGTTATAAAAGGGGACATCAGTAACAAAAACAAAGTTATTAAAGGGGAGAGTGATAAAAGAGGACTGTTGCAAATGTAGAGAGATTTGAAAAGGAACAGTTATGTTTTAGGTAAGTTAAAAAAGGGGACAGTTGCAAAAAGGACTGTTTTAAAAGAAAGGTTATAAAAGAGGAATAGTGACAAGAGTGGTAACTGTGAAAAGGGACAATTACAATAAAGAATAGATATAAAATGTACATTTATGCAAGGGGTCTATGACCCAACATCAATGAATATATTGAGTTTGTACATAATTATTGTGGCTTTTTTTCAACAAATTTTATTCAACAAAAACAATTACAGCATGTAACAAAAACATCTTTAAATGATTATTCCGGAGCATATTCACCATCTACCTCAATTACTGCATCCCATTTGCTTGGCAGACGGTTAGACCGTCATTTAAAGATGTTTTTGTTGAATAAAATTTGTTGAGTGTTTATTGAGCGAAAACACCTAAAGCTCCACGAGGCTCCGGCAGGGGATGGTGGCGAACCCTGCTGTACTCTTCCACCACAACTTTCTCTCACTCTTACTTCCTGTTTCTGTTGTGCCTGTAATTCAAAGGGTCAGCCTTGTCATGCTGAATATCCCCAAGAACTACGTTTAGGGTACACGTGTCTGTGGAGTGCTCAGCTACATGCACGTTAATTTCACGAGCAGGCTGTTCCGTTGATCGGATCAACTGGAACCCTCGACGTTGTCGTAAGCGACGGAGTGCCAACATACATGTGTGTATGTATGTAATTGCTGTATCACAAACCCACCTCAAGTAGCATCTGCCTCAAAGGGGCACGAAGGTAGAAGGGCAATACTCACCAGCTTTCGTCCATATTTATCACAGAAACTTCCCCATAGACTGGAACTCGTCATCATTCCACAGAAGACAATCTGAAAAACAGGGAAAAAAAGCAGGGTGAGCATAGAGTAAGACAGGGTATTGGGGTAGATGTAAGGGATAGGCAATTGTTAGGGTATAGATAGTTATGCGTAAGATAAGGGTGGAAATGTGTCTGAGCAGAGTGGTATAGGCAGTCAGTTCTTCATCTCAGGAAATACGAAACTGAACAAGTCAATATATTTGCAGCATTCATGAAGTTGCTGGGAGTGCCTGATATTGGTTAGGTATGACCATATATAACTGCTTTCAGACCTCTCTTCAGATATTCTGTAGGGATTTTACTCTCTTACCCTTTCTTTTGGAAACATTTTTTTGGCATATTTCAAGGGCTGTAATGAATCCAAAAATGTTTGCTCTCGCATCAACAAGCGTCATGTTTACACTTTGGTGTTGTTTATTCAAGTTTCCAAGTTTCTCAAAGACGTCTGTCAAATTACTGTGTGGTAAGTAGCTTGCTTACCAACCACATGGTTCCGGGTTCATTCCCATTGCGTGAGTGGATTTGGTAGACTGAAACTGAAAGAAGCCTGTCGTATATATGTATGTGCGTGTATATGTTTGTGTGTCTGTTTGTCCCCACAACATCGCTTGACAACCGATGGTGGTGTGTTTAGTCCCCGTAACTTAGCGGTTCGGCAAAAGAGACTGATAGAATAAGTACTAGGCTTCCAAAGAATAAGTCCTGGGGTCGATTTGCTCGATTAAACAAGTAAAAGAAACGAGTAAAAGAGTAACCTTAAAAATTCACTCTGACACGGCCTAAGGGCATAGCATAGTGGATAAAGGCACCGAAATGCAATGCAGTCACCTAGTTCTAGGTTCAGTCCCAGGTAAGGCACAAAGGTGACTCGCAAGATACCTGAAGAAGGCTGAAGTGTACACAGCTGATAGGTAGTGAAAGCAACAGCCAAGATGAGGACACCCCCTGCAACTAAGACCTGATGTGTCTTCTCGTCGTGATGTGTCTACGAGTGGAGAGGTGGTAAGTGTACTTGGGGTTAGGCACTTTCTTTTGGAAATGGCCCAAGCACAGCAGAGGTGGTTAAGCTACCACCTCTACAATACCATCGACCTTATAACAAAAAAGACCAAACATACATAGGGGACAGACATGCAGACAGTGTAAGGTAAGGGCAAGTATGAAGGGAAGACAGAGTTAGGTAGACATGAGTAAGAAAATGGTGGAAATGTGTCAGGGTATAACATTATAGACAGGCAGTTGTAAGATAAGGGGGTAGATGCATGTAGATAAAACAAAGTTAGCGGCTGTGTGGTAAGTAGCTTGCTTACCAACCACATGGTTCCGGGTTCAGTCCCACTGTGTGGCACCTTGGGCGAGTGTCTTCTACTATAGCCTCGGGCCGACCAAAGCCTTGTGAGTGGATTTGGTAGACGGAAACTGAAAGAAGCCCGTCGTATATATATGTATATGTATATGTATGTGTCTGAGTTTGTCACCACAACATCGCTTGACAACCGATGCTGGTGTGTTTATGTCCCCGTCACTTAGCGGTTCGGCAAAAAGAGAGCAATAGAACAAGTACTAGGCTTACGAAGAATAAGTCCCAGGGTCGATTTGCTCGACTATAACGGCGGTGCTCCAGCATGGCTGCAAGTCAAATGACTGAAACAAGTAAAAGAGTAAAAAGAGAGTATTTCACTGCTATTTTATTTTATCAATGCCGGAAGAATTAAAGGCAAGTTATATTCCACTCACATCTAAGATGTCTTGTAGGAATATTAAATTTACCCTAGTATTTCACTGTTACTTTATTTTATCAGCTCCAAAAGGACGAAAGGTAAAGTTAGCCTTAGTTTTCTATTATAATTCTATGAACATCTGCGATGTTTTACAGGCATATTCAGGATTTCAATGGTACTTCATTTGGCAGTGGCTGTGTGGTAAGTTGCTTGCTTACCAACCACATGGTTCCGGGTGGAGTCCCACTGCGTGACACCTTGGGCAAGTGTCTTCTACTATAGCCTCGGGCTGACCAAAGCCTTGTGAGTGGATTTGGTAGACGCAAACTGAAAGAAGCCCATCGTATATATATGTATATATATACATATATATATATATATTTATATATATATATATATATATATATATATATATATATATATATGTAGATATGTATGTGGGTATGTGTTTGTGTGTCTGTGTTTGTCCCCCCAACATCGCTTGACAACCGATGCTGGTGTGTTTACGTCCCCGTCACTTAGCGGTTCGGCAAAAAGAGAGCAATAGAACAAGTACTAGGCTTAGGAAGAATAAGTCCCAGGGTCGATTTGCTCGACTATAACGGCGGTGCTCCAGCATGGCCGCAAGTCAAATGACTGAAACAAGTAAAAGAGACAGTGAAAGAGTAGCAGTGAGCACTTACGGTAGTGAGGAGGGCCTGCTTTATTCCAGTCAACCCCCAAGCACAATGGAGAGCAGGGGAGAGGATACTCAGAATCATCATTTCCATAGCATCGGACATCTGGAAAGAAATGAAAACAAAGTATCAATGACAATAACTGTAATTTCGGTTTGTCTTGGGAGGGTCATTATGCCAATAATAACACATGCACAGGTTCAATTCCACTTCTTCATTATTAGTCAGTTGGTTAAATATCCAACCGACAAACGAATTGGTCAGTAGTGTATCTAATACTGAGACATGACATCGTATCTTGTGGGTGAGACAGACTGCTGCAGAGATAGACAGATTTATATATATATATATATATATATATATATATATATATATATATATATATATATATATATATATATACAGATATAGGGCAGGGAATCGATGTTGGAGAAGCAACTCATGCTAATCCCTGTATATTTATGATTATATATATATATATATATATATATATATATATATATATATATATATATATATAATTATGTGTATTTCTTCTATCTTAATGAATAAAAATTCTTCTGATAGAATAAATGGGTTAATAGAAACCAATGTAGCAAAGAACACAAAATAACTGTGGTGTAGTTCCTGTTTTTAAGGCAGGAACTCCTTGAAATTTTGGGTATTTGAGTATATTTAAGAATTTAAGGAATGGAGAAAACGCATGTTATGATTGCATACTTTATTCCTACATATGTTTCAAAGGATTACAACCTGTGTGATCCATAGGGATCTTTGATATTAAAATTGTAACCTTCTCATCAGGGAAAGCATGGGAATCATCTTAAACGTAAGACATATATATATATATATATGCATACATTTATATACATATATATATAACCAGCCCACTCAAAAGTACCTTGGATTGTAGGGTGACATGCCATGCTTGAGGAGACCTATTGAGTCAAGTACATCAACATCAGCAATATCAAAATCAAATCAAATGGAAATTGTAGTTGTGAGCCCCGTGCCGGTAGCACGTAAAAAGCACCACCCGAACATTGCCGATGCCAATTCCCCCTCGACTGGCTTACGTGCTGGTGGCATGTTAAAAGCATCATCGAATCGTGGTTGATGCCAGCTCCTCTGGCCCCTTGTGCCAGTGGCATGTAAAAAGCACCGACTACACTCTCGGAGTGATTGGCGTTAGGAAGGGCATCCAGCTGTAGAAACACTGCCAGATCAGATTGGGGCCTGGTGCAGCCTCCTGGCTTCCCAGACCCCAGTCGAATCGTCCAACCCATGCTAGCATGGAAAGTGGACGTTAAATGATGATGATCATGATATATATATATATATGTTTATATATATATATATATATATATATATATATATATATATATATATACATATATATATATATATATATATATATACATATATATATATATATATATATATATATGTATATATATATATATATATATATATGTATATATATATATATATATATATATATATATATATATATATATATATATATATACACAGACAGATAGACATAGAGGAAAATAATGTGAGACAGAGGGGTTGACAGACAGACAGATTTATATATATGATAGGGATGGAGAGAAAGAGAGAGAGAGAGAGAGAGAGAGAGAGAGAGAGAGCTAGATGGGTACAGACACAAGATACATATACTCATACAGACACGTTTATACACACACACACACACATTGACACACACATACATATATATACATACATACATATATATATATATATATAATATACACACACATGTAGACACCATTCTTCTGTTTAATCACCATTTAACCCAGATTCTTTTGTCAATCCACAAATGAGTTGACACCATGACGGGGGTAATAGAATTAATTAGATGGTAATGGTGGTAGCAGTGGTGGTAATAGTAATCTTAGTGGTGGTGGTGGTAGTAGTGGTAGTGATGCTGGCAGGGTGGAGGTGGTAGTAGTAGCAGTGGTGGTATTGTATTGGTGATGGTGTTAGTGTAGTGACAAGGATGTGCTGATGTTGGTGGTGGTGGTGGTGTTGTTGTTGTTGTTGGTCGTATGTTGTAGTGTTGGTTGTGGTGTACCCTAGGGTGGGGTGATGATGGTATGGGGTACATGCTGGAGGTAGATGTATTATGTAGGTGATGGTCATGGTATAGCAGAAACAGTATATCAAATGAATTGCAGGGGTAGTGGTGGTAGTGGTGATTGTGGTGGCTGTGGTGGTGGTGGTGGTGGTGGTAGTGGTGATTGTGGTGGTGGTGCTGCTGCTGCTGGCAGCAGTGTCGTAGTAGACACCCCGCTGTGGTGACACTACAGTAGAGACGGTGGTAGTGGTAATGGTGGTGGTGATGGTGCTGCAAAGGTTGTAGTGGAGATGGCTGAGTCATGTTGTTGTTGTTCTTATAGTTGTAGATGTTCAGCCTTTTGGTTATTCAGTGAGCTTTCATAAACCACCACCACCACCATCACCAGTATTGTTGCTGTTTCCACTACTACCATCCCTCTCACTACAGCTGTATATGTTTTATATATATATATATATATATATATATATATATATATCATCATCATCATCATCATCATCATCATTGTTTAACGTCTGCTTTCCATGCTAGCATGGGTTGGACAATTTGACTGAGGACTGGCGAACCAGATGGCTACACCAGGCTCCAGTTTCTACAGCTGGATGCCCTTCCCAATGCCAACCACTCCAAGAATGTAGTGGGTGCTTTTACGTGCCACTGGCACAAGGGCCAGTCACGCGGTACTGGCAATGGCCACGCTCAAAATGGTGTATTTTACGTGCCAGCTGCACAAGAGCCAGTCCAGGGGGCACTGGCAACGACCTCGCTCGAATGTCTTTTCACATGCCACCGGCACAAGTGCCAGGAAGGCGACGCTGGTAACGACCACGCTCAAATGGTGCTATTTACAGGCCACTGGCACGGAAGCCAGACAGCTGCTCTGGCAATGACCACGCTCGCATGGTGCTGTTAGCGCTCCACTGGTATATATATATATATAATGGAAACACCTAGCATCTTAGCATTGTAATTTTGAAATATCTGCAAAATCGTCAAAAACTTGTTTATTTTATGTTTTTGATTTGGTATTAGTGTTACTTAAACTCTTTATGGATGGGAAACCTCAGGTAATCCCATAAACTGGCTTATCCCATTTTTAATATATACTGCCTCCCTGGCACATGAAAAGACATTCGAGCAAGATCGTTGCCAGTACCGCTGGACTGGCTCCTATGCTGGTGGCACATAAAATACACCATTTTGAGCGTGGCCGTCTCCAGTACTGCCTGACTGGCCCTCATGCCGGTGGCATGTAAAAGTACCCACTACACTCTCGGAGTGATTGGTGTTAGGAAGGACATCCAGCTGTAGAAACTCTGCCAAATCAGATTGGAGCCTGGTGTTGTCATCTGGTTCACCAGTCCTCAGTCAAATCGTCCAACCCATGCTAGCATGGAAAGCGGACGTTAAACGACGATGATGATGACTGCTCTACATCTTAGAGTGTGTTTCTTCTTTTGGATTTTTGCTCTCTACAAATGATATGTGTGTGTGTGTGTGTATGTGTGTGTGTGTGTGTGTGTGTGTGTACATAAATGTATATGTAATTGTGTAAGTGCATCAATATCTGTTTTATGTGTACACTATTTTCAACAGCTGTTGTTGTTTATGCTCCATCCTTTATGTTCTATATAACTTAGTAGTTCAATAATAAAGATCAATAAAATATGTACAGGTCTTTTAGTCAATATGACCAACAAAAGTCACCAAAGAGCACTCATAGCCTCGCTCACTGACCCCAGCATGGTTCTGGCCAAATCCCTTATAAAAATTGACAGAACAACTGATCCATATTTACCCAGGCAAATCCAGTGAGAACGGACAGCTTCATCTGGAACTTTCCAAATCCAATCCTATCAATGGCCTGCTGTAAGGTGTATGTCTCTGAAATTGAAGAAAATATTTTGAACTATTAGCACATATTCAATACAGTCACCACATAGATATGCACATAGACACACACATATGCATATATAGTTTTAGGGAAAATAACCAAGTTTCAAGAACTCATCGATGAAAATCCACTATCACATATAGAAAAATTAATAATTAATAGCACAATAAATGAGTATAATATAAAGTAAAGTAAATATCATAAGATAAAGATATTATACTCATTTATTGTGCTTTTAATTATTAATTTTTCTATATGTGATAGTGGATTTTCATCGATGAGTTCTTGAAACTTGGTTATTTTCCCTAAAACTATATATTTTATATATATTTTATCTATAAAGCTCAATTTAATTTTAATTTTTTATAAATTGATTTTAATTGAGTTTTTACCTGTAATTTTGAATTTTGTCCCTAATATTATTATATATATATATATATATATATATATATATACACACTACACAGTCATGCCAGCACCTACACACATACACACGTGTGTGTATGTATATAATTCAAAATAGAAAACCAGGGCAGTTAAAGTATGTTAAACCTTTTGTGCTTTTATGAAACTTTGAGCACGAAAGGGCATTGTTCATAAGATATAGTACTGGTGTGGGTGGAATAGGTTTCTAAAGTTATACAATATGTCTGCTGGGTCTCGTATTGAAAGCTAGCAACAATAGAACAGAGGACATGTGTCTCTGTTTCTCGTTACCAGGGTTAATTATCTACAACAATAACAAAAGCAGCTACAAAAACAATAAAAATAGTAACAATAATAACAAAATAGTAACAACAACAACAAAAACAAAATGGTAACACTGGATATGCGGCAGTAGCAGGAGATACGGTGGACAAAAGTAAGGAAGGATTATATTCAGAAACATACAATGAACACAACCTCTTTTTCTATTTCAACTTTTATTAACATATTTTTATTAAAATATATATTGCCTGTATTTTAATTAATTTCGAAAATAATATAGGATTTAGTAAAATAACTTTGGTCATTATTAAGCTGGTGTTTCAAACATAAATTAATGTGAAATTTTGGTGGAAATACTTCAGATCAGTGGTTCCCACACTTTTTAGAGACGCGACCCACTATTTATGACACCAGTTCATGGCGACCCACTTAACTCTACTGGGTCAAAACATTAATGAAACCTTTTTTTTCCAAATTTTAAGTCCCCCAAAATTAGAGGGACTAAAGAACATCAACAAGGAAGGACACATTAAATAATGCAGTCCTAGGTACACTATGCCTGAATTAACAACAGTATGTTCTGTTGGATCAGAGCTGACCTGGGGCTAAAGAACAACAAGGAGACATTAGATAATGTAGTCCTAGATAGACTGTGTCAAAACAATAGCCGCAACGGCACCAACATATCATGCTTGTGGTTATCTTCTTCAACAACAGCAATATAATAGAATTCACGTCAGAGTGATGAGGAATGGCCGAGCAAGGCCACTGGTCAAACAGACACTGACCGTCTCAATAGAGATCAATAAATACATTGCTCTCAAGTAACTAAGTCTTTGTCGGTTGGTCAATCACAGTATCAATATTTAATAGATCAATGTTAATACAACAATTGGTAAAATATTAATTGAAAGGAACATTAACGATTTATGATGGACAGTT
>NC_142957.1:7135150-7137650 GCF_046866305.1 Octopus bimaculoides | reverse complement strand
CAGAACGCTTGTGTCATGTAGCCAACAGAAAAATCCATTTCCTGGGGCTAAATAGCAGTAGCATTCTCCCCTTTCTTGGGACTGCCACATTAAGTCGGCAACAAACCATCACATTTCTAATATAGCTTCTTCATATTTTGCTGGTAGCTTACTGGCGTAAGTTTGCAAATATGAAAATAATAATTGTATAAGGTGTGCTGTGAATTTATGGAAGGGAATCCCATTAAACTCAAACAAATTTGTTAAAAATGGAGAAAAGATGATGATAAAATGTAACCAAAACAAATAAAAGATAACAGGTCAACGAAAAGAAATAAGAGAACAGCTGCTGCACACATGCATTTGTGGTTGCTGATATTATTTAACACTTGGTCATGCGTGAGTGACCACAGACCACTTCCCATCACACACAAATATTCCAGCTGTGAAACATTCCAATGCTGTGTCCATTTTGTATCAGGCGTGACTAAGTGGTAAGAAGTTTGCTCCCCGACTACATGGTTTCAGGTTCAGTCCCTCTGTGTGGCATTTTGGACAAGAGTTTTTTTTTTTACTTTAGCCTCAGACTAATCAAAGCCTTGAGAATGGATTCAGTAAGAGAAAACAGAAAAAGCCCAATGTATATTGGAGCCTGGTGTTGCCATCTGGCTTCACCAGTCCTCAGTCAAATCGCCCAACCCATGCTAGCATGGAAAGCGGACGTTAGACGATGATGATGATGATGATGATGATGACAGATAGACTTTACTGTTCATCCTTCTAGGGTTGATAAAATAAAGTATTAGTGACTTACTCTTTTACTCTTTTACTTGTTTCAGTCATTTGACTGCGGCCATGCTGGAGCACCGCCTTTATAGTCGAGCAAATCGACCCCCCAGGACTTATTCTTTGGAAGCCTAGTACTTATTCTATCGGTCTCTTTTTGCCGAACCGCTAAGCTACGGGGACGTAAACACACCAGCATCGGCTGTCAAGCGATGTTGGGGGGACAAACACAGACACACAAACACATACCCACATACATATCTACATATATATATATATATATATATATATATATATATATATATATATATATATATATATGTATATATATACATATATATAGGATGGGCTTCTTTCAGTTTGCGTCTACCAAATCCACTCACAAGGCTTTGGTCAGCCCGAGGCTATAGTAGAAGACACTTGCCCAAGGTGTCACGCAGTGGGACTCCACCCGGAACCATGTGGTTGGTAAGCAAGCAACTTACCACACAGCCACTGCCAAATGAAGTACCATTGAAATCCTGAATATGCCTGTAAAACATCGCAGATGTTCATAGAATTATAATAGAAAACTAAGGCTAACTTTACCTTTCGTCCTTTTGGAGTTGCTAAAATAAAGTAACAGTGAAATACTAGGGTAAATTTAGTATTTTTATAAAACACCTTAGATCATTATCATCATCATCATCATCGTTTAACGTCCGCTTTCCATGCTAGCATGGGTTGGACGATTTGCAAGAAGGCTGCACAGACACGCAAACATATACACACACCTACATATATATATATATATATACATATACATATATATATATATATATATATATATATATATATATATATATATATATATATACATATATACGACGGGATTCTTTCAGTTTCCGTCTACCAAATCCACTCACAAGGCTTTGGTCGGCCCGAGGCTATTGTGGAAGGCACTTGCCCAAGATGCCACGCAGTGGGACTGAACCCGGAACCATGTGGTTGGTAAGCAAGCTACTTACCACATAGCCACTCCTGCGCCTACTTACCACACAGCCATGAGGTAAATTTTAATAAATTATAATAGAAGACTAATTTTCCCTCCTATCCATCTGGTGTCGATAAAATAAAGTACTAGTGAAATATTGATTTAATATTGTTATAAATGGAATTTATAATAGTGTACTGGCAGGGTTTGAACTAACAATGGCTAGTGATATAAGTGCTTGACACGCCCGTCTGTTAGAAATAGCAGCCGGAAATTTTCCCCCGTCGAATCACAATCTATGTTGGGAAAACATATAAAATGGAAGGATATATATATATATATATATATATATATATATATATATATATATATATATATATATATATATATATATATATATATATATATATATATATATATATATATATATATATATATATATATATATATTATAAACAATGTGGTTCTTGGTAGCCAATATGACAGGACGGTCGTGGACGGAACACCTTGAATCGGAACAACTGCAGCAACAATGATGTCACTCCCTGGTCGATCGGCCTTCCAAAAATAGCAGCTAAATACTCGCGTAAAACGTCAACATACTGTAATTTTAAAAACAGTCGAAAAGCGAAAACGACGATGATAAATAATAATAATAAATAAAGGAAAACAAACAACTACGAAAGACACATTAGATAGTGTAGTCCTTGATATACTTATGTCTGTAGGAAATTTTTTTTTTTAAAGATTAACGACTGTAGG
>NC_142957.1:7120150-7122650 GCF_046866305.1 Octopus bimaculoides | reverse complement strand
GCCACTTTCACGTTAGTTTCACGAGCAGGCTGTTCCGTCGATCGGATCAACTGGAACCCTCGTCGTCGTAACCGACGGAGTGCCAACCTAGATGATAGAAACACATGCGTTTGCAATCCAAGAACAGGAAATATCAATCTGATGCACAAAATACCAATGTTGAGAAGTTAGACTTCTCAAAACCAGAAACGAGGAAGCTAATTCGAAGACTACAGTTCCAATCCATCACAGGAACTGTAAAAATCTTTAAAACTTTCCAGAAGTTTAGCATTTAAATATATATGAGCATGTCTAGATATGCAACTATATGCATGAGAATACATAGATAAAGCAAAACATACAAATCTGCACGTATGTATACATACATACATACATACATACATACAAACATACAAAAATATCCTGTTGTTGATGTTGAAATTCCAATGAAAGAGCCTTGGATCTAGGTTGGTACTTTCTCTATTGGTAAGAAATCTTGAAATATAACTGAACAATGACATACATGCATGCATGCATACATACATGCACACATACATACATACATGCATACATACACACATACATACCCACATACATATACATGCATACATACATACATATATACACACACACATACATACAAAGAAACAAACAAACATGGACAGGTATACGACGGAACCTTGCCAACATCAACCAGTTAACAGATCGGAATAGGCGCGCATGCATACACAGATACACACACCACACAGATACACACACGCGCATAAACGCACACCACCATCACCACCATCAGTCTCCCTCCGCTTCTCATTCCTCTTTCTCTTTATCTTCTACCAGTTCTAACCCCTTTCCTCTTCCTCGTAGTTGTCGCCTTTACCTTTCTCTAGTTCTCCTTCCTCATTTTCCCTCACACCGCCACCACCACCGCCGCCGCCGACGCCGCGGTCACACCTGTCGTCTGCTGTCCCATTTGTCGTCTGCTATCCCATTTGTCGTCTGCTATCCCATTTGTCGTCTGCTATCCCATTTGTCGTCTGCTATCCCATTTATCGGCTGCTGTCCCATTTGTCGTCTGATATCCCATTGTCTGCTGTCCCATTTGTCGTCTGCTATCCCATTTGTCGTCTGCTATCCCATTCGTCGTCTGCTGTCCCATTTGTCGTCTGCTATCCTATTTATCGGCTGCTGTCTCATTTGTCGTCTGCTGTCCCATTTGTCGGCTGCTGTCTCATTTGTCGTCTGCTATCCCATTTGTCGGCTGCTGTCTCATTTGTCGTCTGCTATCCCATTTGTGGTCTGCTGTCCCATTTGTCGTCTGCTTTCCCATTTATCGGCTGCTGTCTCATTTGTCGTCTGCTATCCCATTTGTCGTCTGCTGTCTCATTTGTCGTCTGCTATCCCATTTGTCGTCTGCTATCCCATTTGTCGTCTGCTATCCCATTTGTCGTCTGCAATCCCATTTGTCGTCTGCTATCCCATTTGTCGTCTGCTATCCCATTTGTCGTCTGCAATCCCATTTGTCGTCTGCAATCCCATTTATCGTCTGCAATCCCATTTGTCGTCTGCAATCCCATTTGTCGTCTGCTATCCCATTTTTCGTCTGCTGTCCCATTCATCGTCTGCTGTCCCATTTGTCGTCTGCTATCCCATTTGTCGGCTGCTATCCCATTTGTCGTCTGCTTCTTGAGCCATCAGACTATCACCATCGCCTTCCCCGTCGCACTCTTCTTACCCATGCTTCCTCCCCCACAATCACTTTCCCCTTCTCCACCACCGTCTTTTGCCATCGTCTGCTTTCCCCTCTCCACTATTTGTTACTCCTTTCCCCCCTCCTATTTTCCTCTCCTTTCTTTACACTATCCCCCTCCTCTTCTTTCTCTTCCCTTTTTTCCCCTTCTTTCTCTGCTTACTCTCTCTTCTCGTCTTCCGCTTCCCTCTTTCCTTCTTTTTCTGCTTACACTATCTTCCCTATTTCTTTTCCCACATCTTCCTACCCTTTTCGTCCCTCTCTTCTTCACCGCTGTCCTCGTCCGTTTTCTTTCCCCTCCATCCCGGGGTCTGGTTCCATCATCACTACCATCAACAATAACTACACAACCACCCATCCTCTTCCCCACTTTTCTTATCCTCAGTGTTATCTTTGTTACTACTACTACTACTACTACTACTACTACTACTACTACTACTACTACCACTACCGCCACCACCACCACCACTACCACCACTACTACTACTACTTTCTTTCTTTCTGTCTTTCTTTCTTTCTTTCTTTCTTTCATTCTTTCTTTTCTTTCACTTTCTCTTTCACTTTCTCTTTCACTTTCTCCTTCCTACCTAGTTCTCACAAGTGTTGCCCGTCAAATCATAAAGATCCACTACTAGTACTACTTTCTTTCTTTATTTCTTTCTTTCTTTCCTTTCACTTTCTCCTTCCTACCTAGTTCTACCTCTTTATCATCGTCGTTTTGTTTTTTCTTTCTCCCTCTGCTTCCACAACCCCCTTTCCTCCGCTTCTCTCCTC